>NC_087550.1:10911769-11211769 GCF_036250125.1 Pseudopipra pipra
GGTTGTAATCTAGTCAAGGGCAAACCAGATTAAGTCAAATTGATGTCTACCTCACTGGCATGGTTTAACCCCAGCTGGCAACTAAGTACCACACAGGAAGGAGAGAGAAGGAGGAGAATCAGAAAAAAACCCGTGTATTCAGATAAAAACAGTTTTATAATTGAACTAAAGTTGTTAATAATAATAATAATAAATAATAATAATAATAATAATAATAATAATAATAAAGACGTAAGAAAAATAGAGAGAGGAATAAAGCCCAAGAAATACAACTGGTGCACAATACAATTGTTCACCACATGCTGACCAGTGGATCTATTGAGTTGCCTATTACATTCTGGTATGTTTTCCATTATCAGATATATGTATATATACACACATACATGCATATATATATATATATATATATATATATATATAATTTAAAAGATGGAACCTTGTTTTGCTACTGCAAATTCACCATTGCAGTACCAGTTGTACAGTCACTTAAATGGGCAGCAAGATGCACTCACTGGATTCAGAAAAGAGTGTCTCATTTGGATGAACAGCAGCTGATGTCATAGAGTTTGGGTAGTTCTGTTTCTGAGTTTGGTGCACCAGGAGAATTAAGGCTGTAATGAAATGGTTTAGAATCATCCTTAGTCTGTCACATAATACTTGAAATACCGTATGTAGCTTGTTTGTGTTTTGGCAATTTGATGGTACTGAATGCGGGGAAAGGCACAACATGGCATAAGAATAATTTGTAAATAAGACTTTTTTCCTTTTTTTTTTTTTCCCCGGTGGAAATCTAGAACCAGTGCTATAATGATTATAAAAAGATATAATTTAACACAAATGTTATGAATCTTTGAGTTGCAAAATCTTTCTTTGGATTTTTAGGCTTTTATCAGCATGCAGCACTTCAACTCATGTACTCTGATCATATCCAGCCAAACGTCCTCATGATGTTCAGGAAAGGGAGGATTTTTTTGAGGGCAAAATTTTATACACCCGACATACTGCAGGTCTCCAAAATAGCTCAGGCATCCTTTAAGGGATTCAAACACACCTCATTTTCATAACCTCTCACATCCACCTCAGTAAAACTGTGTGCTGGAGCCAGCATGTGGAACAGCTTGCAAGGGAAACTTCATATCTTTGCAGTGCCTTTATACATAAATGTAAAAATCTCCATCAGGCAGTATGCAGTGATACCTACTGGCCAGTTCTGCCTCCAGGAATTTAAAATCTAGAGCCAAGGTTAACAAGTACATTTTAAATATTACGTTCAGAGTCTGAAGGTCATACAACATAAAATGTTGTTTCACTGATGCACTTTTTACTTCCTCCTTGAAAGTCTTTGCTGAACTTGGATTTAATTGTTCCTTTTTAAAAAGGTTGGTAAATTCACAGGGAATATAGAAATTGGAGTCAACCCTTAAATCTTCCGGGGGGGGCATAGTATAAAACTTTCCCTTTGATCATGGCCATGATTTTTATTTAAAGAATAATAAATAATGTGATATGTACTCTGCAGAGCTGCCATGACTTTAAGCAGATATCTGAAAGCTTCTGTACCGTTCTAACAAAACTAGTAATTGAGCTTGAATAATATGCATTTAGGAAGGTATTGCAGGGTAGAGGACCCACTTGAGTGGAGTGTTTCTATGACAGAATTAATACAAGCTACTGTAGCTTTAGCTCAGTGTTCACTGATGTAATTACATGACTTAGGAAACCTTGTGAGTGATGCTGAACTTGTAATTTTCATTCAGCTTCCTCCATTTTTTTGGTCATATCTAGTGCATACAGACTTCAAGTTGAAATAGTACTTATATATTGAGTGACTGTAGACTATGTTATTATAAATAATACTGTACACATTTATAGATTATGGGCAGATAGGGTTACAAAACCAGAATAATAGTTTGAAAGGCCAGAATAGTAGTCCCTCAAACAGCACCAGGGAAAAAAAATCTATTATATGTATCCATGTATAACTTCAAATTGCATTTAAGTTTGGGGGTTTGTAGCAAAATTGAGTGATCACCATTCTTTCACTCAAATTCATGTTGGAGTAATATAAAATAGAAGGAGGGAATAGCCAAAGCCTTGGATATCATGTTGTAAAAAAATGTGTATTTCTCGTTTTCTTGTTTATTTTGCTAGGCAAATATGCTCTATACGTCAAGTGTGGAAAATGAGCACGACACCAAAGAAGCACCTGTCATTAGCAGAAAAGAAAGCCAGCTAACTAACTCCAGGAAAAAAATCTCACATTCAGGGTAAAGCCAAACCATGAAGAAAGGTGGCTGCACATGCAATTAAAGCTCTTGTGTGGAATTGTCTGATGTAGACATTTGTCTTAGTAGGTTTAGCCAAAATGTCTATTCCTGAAATTGTTCCCAGACATCGGGCACGTTGTAATTATTTCATTCTGGTCCAGTAAAGGAAAGCTTCAGAGAGGGGGAGATATGCGAGCTTTGCTTCCAAAAACTGTGAAGGTGTTTGGGCTAAAATATTCTAAATACGAGGAAAAAGCATCCTGTTTTTCACCACCTCTCCAAAGGAAGAGTTTACAGAACAAGGTAAAATGTGTTTGTGTTCTGGCAGGAGCTTTTCAGATGCCTGCCTTGAAATCTCTGCTTCAAATCCCACTGGCAGGTGTGACGGTGGGGTTTGCAGAAAACCTTAGTGACTGATCTTCACAGGGGTGGGGTAACTGCCTTCTGGTGACCCAGTCACACCAGCAAAGACTTCACCTCCCTGAAGATCAGCTTATTTCAGGACATGAGATCTTTCTTGTTAGTAGAAGGAGTTGTTTGCTTCCGGTAAGTTTGCCTGGGCTTACAATATTCCCTGCCAACTGATGGTTTTATCTGCAGCCCAAAGGCAGAGCATAAGGAAGGCTCTGGAGATGCTCTGTGAGATCCTGGTTTAATGCTGCTCAGAGTCTGTGTAACTGTCAGTCTTCCAGAGTGGAAGGCCTGGCAGTGAGGGTGTGAAGGCTTTGAGAAAGGAGTAGCTTCACCCTTGCTTTAGGTGGCTGGAAGCCAGGTTCCTTTTGGATGGCCTGGCACTCCTGGATCCTCCTGAAAACCAGACAGATTTGTGGTGCCACTCACTTCCTAAACTAAGCAGTAGGCTTTTATCCCACAGATCTCATGACTGTAAGAAGGATTAGCTGAAGATCTTTCTCTTGGAGATGGCAGTCTGAGGCTGGGAGTCATTTAGGGAAATGATTTCTGACTAGCTGTTAGCATTCCTAATTCTATGTTAAAATTTTATACCTTACGAGTCTACAGCCTTCCTAATACAGAAATATATTTTAAGTGACTAATCACATTTATTTTCAAGGGTAATTTTGCCACAACAATTCTAGACAGTTGGTATTTTAAAATGAAGGCAGAGATTTTTCTCAAAGCAGTGCTGAGTAATTACAGTCTTCCTGGTGCTCATATATTGCTCTAACTTCATTTTATTATCCAATGCATCTTTCCTTCTTCCAATTAGCTTCAAGTAATTCCCATGCTTGAACCTCAGAGAAGAGTTCCAGAATTATAGGAATGGCATTATAATGCCTGTACTCTAGGTTTGTAAGGCATAATTCTTTTAGTGTGCAGGGAAAATAAATGGAATAACATGTTCTGTAGGCTATTGAAGGGTGGAAATACTTCCAGGTGTCTATTGACTTCAGATTACTGTTTCACATCCAATCAGAAAGACTTTTAAACCAAAAAGATTATTTACTGATGCAGGCACAGCCTTACTCATTTTAAAAGACTGACTGTTTGCAGAATCCTTACTTATGTTCAGATCTGACAAAAATAAAAATAAACACGTGGTTTGGAAAGTTATGTAATTGGACGCTCTAGTTCTGGGTAATATTTTTACACCAAAAGAATTTCCTGTTTGGAGAAGTATTACTAGAAGCTCCAGGTAACTTTGGACACCTCTAAGTGGAACAAAGAAATACTGAACCAATTAGCTCAGTGCCACGATCTATTTTCGTACTTCATTGTCATGTTCTTGTGGATTAGTTTGCTCCTCTGCAGCCCTGCCAGTGACTGGGAAATATCTTCATCAGGGCTTGAACCTGAGTAGCTATTTTGCCTTTGTCTCTGTGTAGTAATTACTGATGTAGGGGGGTGGACCTGCTGCACCTGTACTTCCCACATCAGCTGTAGTTAGTGGAGCTGCTAATCTGTCATAATGAAGGGGAGAACAAGGAACAGGGTGACAGATGGAAGAGGTAGTGACTGTGGCACTGTGTTGGCCTTCACATCAGAGTGATGGTGGGTACAAGGAGCAGACGGTGATGAATAGAACTGATTGCAGTATTATGATGTTTGCTGTGATTTGAGGGATATTTTGATGCCTTAATAGCACAGACTATTTAGAAATTTAGGAAAAAAAGCCTCTAAGTTTAAAGTCCTACACAAACTTATGTGAAATCTGCACTTGGACTGGAACTTTAATTTCCTGTCTGATCTGCATAATCTAAGGCACATTTGTATGTTTACCCTAAGTTTATTAATTCTGTAACCTGTTTTCTGTGATGTATAATCATCAAAGAGTGGAGATGAAAATGTGCTCGTAAACATTACCTTTTTTCCATAACTGTCATCCCATGTCCTATCATAGAACAACATCCTTATTGGTAACAGGAGATACAGACTGAGCCGCTCTCCGCACTGCATTGTGTAACTGTTTTAACTGTGTAATTACCTCGATAGTTAACAATGTTAACTGCAATGTGATTTGTGGTTACACTCCTGAAAGCATCTCTCGGTAAATCAAAGTAGATGTGCCAGGGCTGTTACTCAAGTTCCATCACAAATATTTACTGGAGTATATCAAGCCCACTGAATTACAGCTGCTAAATTGCTGGGAGCACACTCATGAGAACAAATCCTGCTCGTATGAGAAGGAAGGCACAATCATTCCTTAAATCTTACTGCTCTGAAAAGTTTGAAAGTCATTTGCATTTGGCAGAGGTACTGAAATGCATCTTAATAGGTTTAAATGTTCAGTGTTGTTACTGACGAAAAACAGAATATAACCGTTTTAGGGGTGTGATCAGGTGGGTTCAGGTTTGGTTCTTCAGTTGGATCTCGTTCATTGCCAAAACTCTAATTTCCTTGGGCAGCAAATCACGTAATAGACTTGCAGACAAATATAGCATCAGAGCTATTATCTTATGGAAATAAACAGGAGCTGTTTGTTTAGTCAGCAAATGTATGCTTAATAAAGAATACAGATTACTGCAACAGAATTGCTGTGGCTTGATTGGTAAAATGGGCTCCTTAAAGAATTTCACTGAACTCAGGAACAATAAAATATAATAGAATCAGTATCCCCAGGGCTTTGCATGGTACTCTGTAATTGAGAGAAATTAGCCTTACCACAGCAACTCTACCCAAAGGTAGAGCTTTATGCAGCCTATATTTTAAGACATAGTTACCATTCTGAAAATGTGCAATTTCTTTCACTTCTTTTAAAAATTGTATTAAAAGAAGAGGCTAATTTCATGTACAGCTTTGCAAGCTCAGAATGAATTCCATTACTACTAGAATATGGAGCTATGCCATAATAAAGTCTGAATGTTATTTCAGAATTAATACTCAGTGTTCTTTGGTGTCAGGGAACTTGGATGTCTCAGGTGAAACCTTCTTTCCTTCTGAGGAAAAGTAGTTCATTTTTTCCTACCCCCTCTTTCTTTTGTCATAAAAATAATTTTTATTTGTCAATTAGACATTTATTCTGTCTCAATACCAGTGAACAATAAGAATAATTTCATGCCTTAAAGAACATTTTGTTTATCACTAATCTACACTTTCATTACTCTAGATGTGCATGGCAATGGCTAGAAAACTGTTCACCCAGGGAAGGGAAATGGAGTTACCAAAAATTCGTTTCATTCTTACTGTAGGAGTCTGTGTATGGAAATTCAGCTTTTTCGTCTTTTCCAATTTATTGATACATGCTGATATTTAAATTGATGAGATATTTCTTTTTTAGACTTTCACTATGAAAGATTTGTTTACTGAGGGCTCAATTCTTCCCAAATTTTGTAATATTTGGTTGAGTGTTTTCCTAGTTAACAGACAGACAAGCAAAGAAAATACAATAACAAATAACCAGAAATAAAAGCAAGGACTAGACAGTCTTAGAACTGAGCACCTGTTTGCCAATTTTTCTTCTGAGTTATTTGAACTCCACAGAGGCAGATTGAAAAGAACTTCACCCCCTCCTATAAAAATACCATAAAAATCTACCCAGGTGATCCACCTCTGCAGCACAGCACTGTCTTTCAGAAGGGTCAGAGGGATTCTCATCTGAGGCCCAAGAAATGGTAAGCTTTGGCTTGTTATTTGCGGCTGTTTGCACTCTAGGGAAATCTATCATCTATTATAGAGGAAAGTAAACCCAATATATATCATTCTTCTGCCAGAGCCCGTTTAAAATGTCCAGAACCTCAAGCAAAGCAAGACACCTGCCAGCGCTCCCTTGAAAGCATGACCTCAGTTTACAAAGTCTTTTTCTTGTCGCAAGCACCTCTGTTGCCTCTTATGTTTTTGTGCCAGCTGACCTTCTCCACACAAAGCTTCCCCATCCTGCCCTGCACTCAGGTTACCAGGCCCATGGCCATGGGTAGGATGTCCCACTGTTCCCACCCCAAGGGAGCCTCTTCTGCAAATCCCTGCAGCGCACGGCAAATACCACCCGGCTCCTGCACGGGCTGAAAGGTCTGCTGAGGGCTCAGAATTGCTTCAGCCACCTTTCTGAAGAGAATGCTTTTGATGCTCTGAACACTGATCCCCAAAGAGCAGCATCTGTTTGAACTGGAGGATCAATGGTGTTACCAAGGTGGGTTATTTGAAGAAAGTTTTGTTGTTGTGTAACCTTAGTTCAGTGACAGACACTGGGTGATGGGGTAATCCTTCTGATTCATTTGCTGTCCTTTTTTGTTTTATTGTGTTTCACGGACCTGTCCTTTGCTTCTGACAATAGCTTGCATGAGCTTTCAGTTAAATCATCTAGTATGATTACAAAGACATTTGATTAATTGCATTTGATTACATATTGCATTTGATAATGCTTCTCTGTGATTTGCAAGCAAACAGTACAATAAAATATACACGAAACTACTTTAGCTTAAAGACAAACTGAAATAAGAAAAAAAGATGGTTTGTGAGTTGGATTCCTTTGACAACACAAGGACTTTTTGTGCCATATGATATTGTTTTAAGTATAAAGCATGCATAAAAGTTACTTTAATATTTAAGAAGAAGACAGCTGGGTATGAAGGTGGCAGATGAAGCAGTATAAATAATGTAAGGCTGAATGCAGAAGAATTGCAGTGGAAATCAGCAACCTTGGAATGTATAGCAGTCAGGTCTTTTAACTCAAGAAATAACATGGAGAAATACCAGCAGAATTATTCTGTGACATTTGCACTCAGAAATAACAGCAGAAACAAGTGGAGTGCTTTGAAATTCACCACCTGTAACAGGAGCATTTTTAAAAGTGGAATCACCTTTTCTCCCTCTTATTAAATACTAAACACTACTAGTCAAGGAAGGAGATGCATTTGAAATGTAAAGAAATTCAAGAAGTCACTTTACAGCGCAGCTACAGAGGAATTATGTTTTGAATAACAAAAAAAAAGCTTCCTCTTTCTCTAAGATCACAGTTTTTGGTCTCAGTGCTACAGGAAAGGCCAATCTCCTGGTGCAATGCATTCAGGGGACAGCTTCAGTTTGAATTCTGAATTCGGTTCTTGTGATGTGAGGAATGTTCAGAATATTTACATGTGTTTCTTTTTTTTCTTTTTCTTAGAGCACTGTTGTCCTGAAATGCTCTGTTTCTGGATTGACATAATTGCTCTGTAGGAGCCATTTGAGTCTCTCAGGTAAATACAAAACTCTTAAAATGTTTATTGTGTGAATTCCCTTACCTGACTAATCTTCATTTTCAGAACTATTATAATCTGTTGTGTACGCCTGTCATTAAAAGCTCATTCAAAAGCTCATCTGTAAACAAAGAGATTATGACAGCTTCTTTATTTTTTTTGAGCAGTCCTAGGACAACATGTGCATGAATTTCTACAGACCTTGAAATCATGGGTTATTCATTGATCATGAATATGTGCTGGACTGCAAGTTGAAAACACCCTTGAGCATTTTATTGGAGATGTTACTGCATTTTCAGCCTCATTTTGAGACAAAATAACATCTCAATCATTTTTATTTTCTCCTTGAATACTCAGCACCACAGCATTTGAAGGAAGGTCTGTGAAGGTACCTTCATCACCATTGTATTAGAAAAGTAATTTCTCGCTATTTCCCATCCCTTTTTGGGGGTTGTATGTTTTCTTAGGGAAGCTGTGCATGGAACTGTGGGGTGGAGTGTGCTTGCTGGGCAGCAGGATAGTCACAGCAGCTGGCTGGATGGAGGGGAAGGTGCCATAATGAATGAAGGAATTGCCTCCCTTGGGACAGGGAGAGAAACCATCATAAGGATTTACAGAGGTGCTCAAAGATTTTCACAGGGTGGAGTTGATTGCATAGAACCCCCATTTTGAGTGATCAGTTGTTCATTTATTTTCTTTCACTGCATTTTTGGATTTAAAAAAAAATAAATTGTTGTCTTACTGGCAAACCCAACATGAAAGAAAACAAAATATACCAAATTTCTAATAGCTTTATTCAATTTGTTTATTCCCTTTTTGCAATTACACAGTTTAAATTCTTTTGCTGTTGATTGCAGGGGGTGGAGGATTTTGGGGAGAGGGAAGAAAAGATATGAGATCTTTAGAAAACTCTTCAGGGACAGGAATCTTTTTTCTTCCAAGTTTTGACTGCTACTACCATGCCAGGACATGAAAGGAATACATCTCCCCTCTCTTGCTGTAATTTGAATGTGAATTTGATCTTCCTAAGGTAGGAAGATCAAATATCTTCTATCCAAGCACAAATAGAGAATGGAAAGTGGAGAGAATAATACTGTTTGACATTGTCAGAGGTAACATGTGACCTGCTGCTGAGCATGTTACAGCCCTACCTATGTCAATATATAGAGAGTGTGTCTATTATAGTCCCATCTAGAGACCTCAATCCTTCACTTCAGACAGCAGCAGCTGAAGTTTCCAGCCTTAGAGATCCAGCTGTAGTTTGACAGCCCTGACCTCAGTCTGTAGGCGAGGGATTAAACGCGCTCGTTCAGGCTGCAGACTCTGCACAGAAGGACTCAGGCAGTGCTCAAGCTCAGCCCCTCTTTCAGGCTCTGTGAGAGTGGGAATGGCAGCAGTTGGAGGAAGGACACACCATCCTGCGGAGTCGGAGTGCTGTTTGATGCAATACTGGCTATTTGATACGCAAGGCCAGCTGCAGGTCGGCCCAGGCTGTGCCTCTCCTTGTTCTCCACACTCGGCTGGAGACGATCCTGCTATTCCTGGGTGGCACAGGCAGCTCTCATTCATTTGGCTCTGATGGTTTTACAACGCTGGCGATCACAATAAATCACCTCCGCCACTGGGAGGAATAACCTGGCGAGGACAGTTACATTGTAGTGGAGCTAAACACCACATGAATGAGGAATTGGAGAGCATATATTACGGGTTTTATTTGACAGGCTAATGCACCGTAAAATTTTGTTGGTCTTTGAGAGAAAGAGGGATTCAGAGATGCTCTTGGAGAGGAGAACCAGGCTCTGCTGGAGTCTTGTACCTCCTCGTTACAATGTCCTCACAGGACCAACAAGAAGAAGAGATGCAGGAGAAGTATGCATGCTTTTTTTCAATTAAGCACCTTCATTTTTCCCTTCCTTTGGAAAAATCTTACAGTAATACAAATTGAAGGTTTTCTCTGTATCTGTTAGGGGTGTTTATTTTATTATTTTAAACCTAAATGTTATGTGCTAATAGCAATTTATTTCTAACCAAAAAGATAAAAAACCCAAACAAATGCAAACCCTAAAACCCAAATAAACTTTAAGTTCCCAGTGATTATGGCTTAGAGGAAAGATATTTTCTCTGACCAAGTCTAGCTGTGAAATAACTGGTTTGGAGGAAACTACAGTCACACTCTGCCCTCACCATCATACAGGTTCCATTCCACAACTGTTATAGATGTGCACTGGACATGGGTAGCAACACAACTTTAGCAGGTTTTACTATCTTTCCCTCAGGAAGATATGAGCATTGTATGTTTGTTCTTTATATGTTGTTTGAGCCTTGAAATCAATAAGAAAGTTCAGACAATGCAGTAGTCTTATTTCCTCATGTTTTGAAAAAAAAAAAACCCTTTGTAATGCCTGATACATCTTCAAATGTTTTCTCCTGTCCTGTTTACCTTCCAAGGGCCATAATATGCCATTGACTATTTTTCCCTTTTTTCCTTTTTAAACTTACAGTTTCCTACTTAAATCAATGGGGAAATTGTTTCAAAATCAATAGGGCACTATGGCCCTGAAACTTGAGACAATGGTGGCTCCTTAATCATATCAGAAAAGGTGATTATGATGCCACAAATGAACCACTAATCCACAGACATAGGCACAGCTGCTAAATTAAGAGTAACCCTCTTCACCAGGGCATAGCTCTATTTAACTTTACTGGGAGCTTTACCTGAAAAAGAGCAATAGAATCAAGCAAGAAATGTGAAAAAAGATCATCAGATTTATCAGTCAAAACCTTGTTGTTGAACAAAGATAACTCACCAAGAGCAGGTTGGTCCTTTGCTGCACAGGCAACTGATTTCTTGGTTTGAAGCTTTTCTGGTCCCTGGGGACTTGGAAAGCAAGAAACAAATGTGGATGTTCAGAACATTAAACTGCCTGTTCCCAAATGAATTGGCTAAAATGATGAAACAATCCCAAGTCTTTCTGAAAAGACATTTTGGACCTTCAAAAAGCTGACTGGACTTCATATAACAGGGATTTCTAGATGTACAGTTGTGGAATGGAAGCAAGTGGGAGTACAGATTGCTTCTGGTTACTCCAAGCCTCCTCCTAGTCCTAAAGGGTTGCATTTAGAATATTTTCCCTCTAACATTTCTTATCAACTTCCTTTTACAATCTACAGATCTGATTGTTGACATTTGTGTGGGAGTCTCCCCTCTGTTTTTAGCAAAGCTCTGTAGCCATTCCTGTGGGGACTGAACCCAAAAGGACCCTGGCTAGGAATTTTTGTTCACCAGTCCCATGTGAGGATATATTTTCTACAGTTCAGAATTTTCATATGTGTATTTCTGGCAACTGAGTAGTAAGAAAGATCTTAATAATAGATTTTTAAGCCATACGGCAAGGACAGAGTTGGCTATATTTAAATAAAAATGTAGAAAATAAAAACTATGTTTCCCTTTTTAAATGTAGAATAAATCTATCTACAGTATTAAAGATACTTCTGAGGAAATTGCTCTCAAGGGAAAATGTAGGCAGAAACTGTGTGTGGTTTCTCTTAAAGAGTTGGTGCTTCTGCTTTCTCCTATATCTAGTTGTAGCCTTTATGTAAAGCTCTGTGCATGAGGTTAGAAAGCTGGTCACGGAATGAACTTGGCTTTTATTACTCCTCTCGAGTACTTTTACTTCATCCCTAAAAGTGAGTTTAAAGAGTTATCACAGTTTTCAAAGGCCAAAAGAATTGGGATCCAGATTATTAGTTCAGCTTGTGAGTCAAGAATGATTCATTTTCTAAAATCTGCTTATGTTACTTTGCCAGTGAATACTGAGTAAGGTTTTTGTTTATCTTCCACACGTGGTCACTACTGCAAACAAACAAGTTTAATTTGCTTTGTAAGCTTATTATGAGAGGCTCAGTGGAGAATCAGGCCTGAAAAGAAACTCTTGCCTCTGTGGTTTTATTAAGAACTGTTTCCTCCAGAGAACGCTCAGCCTGTCAGATTAGAAATGCAAAGAGACCTTTTACTCTAAAAGTCTCACAGTTATCCCCTTAGTAAAGTTTGCTTTTGTGATAATTACATTTTACCATCTACAGTTGTTTACTAAATGAACAGCTTTTCTCTGCTGCTTCCAGCCTTGACACTTTTCCTCTGATAATTTGTGGTTACAATGAAATATTTAGAAATACGTGTTTGCCTTCTGTTTGTTGACTTCCTTGTTTTGTTTAGATAGCAAATGATTTTGATTGTGGTTCTGGTGATTATGGACCACAAGATTGGTTTAGGAATTATGCCTGAAGCAAGGTAGTATTAATGCTGCTGGTTGCATTGAGAGGAAAACTGCAGGCTCATCCATTTTCCCTATTAATAGAAAAGGAACCATTAAGGATGGAGTTCCCAGCTGCCAGGATGTCCTGAAGAGGCAGATCAACATCCTCTCCAACAGTAACAGGTTTTTTACTAGGAAGTATTTAATGTGTGAATGTGTGTGTGATAACTCCCTACAAAAATGTTGCTTTTTTTTTCCACTTTGTGGAAAAATGAAAATAATGAACATCTGCTTGCATATAAAACTATTATTATATATGAAACCATGATGCTTATTAATACTGATAACTTAAAAATAAAAACCCCAAACTATTTTCTGTGCTAGCAGTATCATTGTTCTTTAGAAAAGAAGTAAGTAAAACTTTCCATAGGTCAAGCTAACAGGACACATCTGTATAAAATGCAAATAAATATTTTTCTTTTTAGTTCAATATTTCTTTTTAATATTAAAGTAGGTTTGTTTAGTTTTTTGCATTCCAGCTGGTTCCAATTCTTATTTTGGTATCACTGCTTTACATTGAAAACTGTGTAGCATAAAAAACCTTGATGCACACCCACTTTCACTTACAAGTCAGGATGATTAACATTTCAAATATTTGAGTGTAAATTAGAACTCAGCTCTAAGCCTTTGATTTTCATGAATACTTATGAATGTCACCAGAATTTCTGCTCTCTGTCACTTCATTATGTCTGATCAGTTCTGAAAAAACCTACCCAGAAAGAGCTGACAGAGGACAGAATTAAAGGAAAAACACAACACTCCTGGGTGATTAGAAATAAAGCTGGTGTTTGAAACTCTTAAAATATGTTTCCCTACCTGCACTTCAAAGGCAGCCTTTGGCTGCTGAACAGTACGAGCCTTCAGCCTGGGCCATCAGCAATACACAGCACTGAGTCAAAACTGAAATGGTTTCTGTACTGTCCCTGTGATTTGGAACTTTGCTATTTCTGCAATTGTAAGTCACCGTCTTGGGCACAAAATTCAGATTGTACTAGAAAATTTGTCTGTTGAATAAATCCGAGTGTGACGCTAAAAAAAAAAGTAGCCGGGAAATAGCTCAGTACAATCTTCTTTTAAAGTTCACTTGTAAGTCAGTCCTAGCTGTCTTAAGAATAAGGGAAAATATTTTTCATAGTGGCGGCATATCTAATTGCTAATACTCTTGTCATCTACGTTATAGCCTCTGTTAGAAAGCACATTAATAATTCAACAGTACTGGTAGTTGGACAAGACACATTTCTTCATCACAGTCCCTTGTACTGTCTTTCTCCCTCAAGATCTTAGTATGAATTCACTAGGAAGGGGGAATCAGCCTAGCTGAACTCCATCAAATGGCTTTCAAGCCCAGGTGCAGTGTCTTGTGCTATATTTGGAGGGGTAGGAGCTCACACAGAGGAGAACAAAACCATACTGACTGTGGCACCTCAAGTAAAGCCTGTAGACAGGACCACATGGTTGACAGCCCAAAAGACAAATGCTTTCCCATTGGCACGAGGTTATCAGGCAATTCTACCATTTTCCATGCCGAGTCTCAATACAGACTAATGTGTCCCTTTCTCCCATCCTCAAAAGTCACGAATCCTCTTGCTGAAGGTGGAAGGTCTGTGCTTGAATCTAGGTGCTAAGAGGGAGTCAGGGATCTTAGCAAGCCAGGACACACATTTCTTCTTTCCTTGTAATACAAGGTAGCTGGGTGCATTTAAGTGTTAAGTTTTAAGCCTCCAAATTGTCACACCATGTCTAGACCGAAACAAGAAATACTGTGCTTCTTATGGCTACTCTGCTTATTGCATCAAACAAGAACATAGCAGTGGCAAATTTACATCAAAATCACATAAAAAATGCACTGAATGAGAAAGCTGGGGAATTCAGAGACAAGGCAGTCCCTAATCCCCTCTCTGTCTGTAAGATTCTCAGCTGTCAGAAATCAGGAATTTAGGCACAGCAGCGCTGCTTAAACACCAGTGTTAGAGGCTGACAGCACAGTATCTGTAAGCACAGGAAGTGTGGAGCAATTTAGCTGCTTTTTTGAAAACGCATTTGAACATTTTGCACTTGCTCAGATAGTGCTGAACTTCCATTCATCCTATGAAAATAAAAATTCTGAACCATTTTAGACGAGCAACTGATATCTTTATACTGATAAATGCTGCAGTCCCTGGAACTTATTGCAGATAACCTCCACCCTAAAAGAGCTTACAGTCTAAACAGACAAAATGAATAAAAGGTAAGGAATGCATTGTTATTCTTCCCATTTTAGAAAAGGGGAAACCAAAGCACTGAAAGGTTAAGTGGCTTGTCTCTGGTCACACAGGGAGCCCGTGGCAGGGCTGTGAATTAAATGCCTCCTCTTGTAAGAACTGTGCTGTCTCCTTAGGAAATATGAATGGTAGAAAGGAGAGAAGCTGCCTAGCACAAATTTACTGTATGATACTTGAATAACATGGCAGGTAGTACTGGAGTTGAAATAATGAACTGATAGCTGAGAATGGACAAAAATGTATTATAACAGTGAAAAATGTAAGAAACTTGGTAATTTCTTCTCTCTCTCTCTCTCTCTCAAGCCTTTTCCTTATGGTAACAAAATTCATGCATTTGCTCTGTCAGCTCCACTTGCAATCAATCTTTATCCAAAGCCCAGCACTCCTGAGGATGCCACATTCCTAGACCCATTGCCAAAACTTGTCTCCTCAGCAGGGCCAAGAAAGCCTCTTGATGGTGATGGACTGTGGCCCGCAGGTAAAGAAGAACAATCTAAGATCATTTAAATATGTCCCTTATGGGGTTCATTATGATTCTTTTTTCTTGTTTTCTCCAGTCTTTTATTTTTCCCTTCCTCTACTGCCATAGGTAGTTTCAAGTAGTCTTCAGTTTACACAAGTATAAATTCACAGCTTGACATTGAAGCTTATATTTCATAGACTTTGGTTTTGTTATCTTAGACTCTTCAGGCAAGGCCTTATTTCAACAACTGCCAAAGCTACCTGATCTGTACCAAACAAATACATGACTATGATTAGCTAAACCTTGATAACAGGCAGACAGATCAGCTAGTGTGAAACAATCATCACAACCCAAGATTATTTCAAAGTATCTAAAAGAGTTTAAAGACATTTAAACTCAGCAGCTCTTCCAACTTCCTGTACAAAACTTCAGCTACGGCATTTCATTGTAAGAATGAATATGAAACAAGTAATACAAGAAGCAACACTTTTGAATTTTATAGACCAGCTTGATTCTTATGCAAGCAAACAGTGTTTTCCAGCCAATGTTTCAAAAATTCAGCCTTGAACTTCTCAATTATTTATAAGGCATTTTTTCTTCCTATTCTATTTCTGGGGGTTGTATGTTTTACAATGTGTATGGACTTCTATCATAATGTTATTTCAAGTCATTTGCACAAAATACATTGTATTTAGTGCCAACAGGTCTTTGCCTCTTCAGATAACTCACTGAAATACCTAGAAGAATATCAATTTTCTGAAAATCATTTTATTGTCAGGATACTTTTTTTTTTTCCCTTTCAGCTTGAGGTTCTTCCCTAGAAATGACAAAGGACACGTACTTCAGCTCCTGATGGAGATTTATTGGCATGTTTAAAGATGTAGCTTTGAGATGTTCTGTGTTGGTGTGAAAACAAAACAGAGCACACACCTTTATTAGTAACTTTCAGGTATGTTGTCTTTCATTAATCATATTCTGTACACATGTAAACAGCATTTCTCAGTGTCTTCCCGCAGAGAAATGTGCTATTTCTGTCTATATTTATAGTTGTGAAAATGTTTGTTTGCCTGCACGTTTGTTGTCAGGCTCTTGTTCATGCTAAGAGAAACAGGAGGAACAAAAGAACCTAAAAGAATCCAGTATTTCTTCAGAACAGGGAATGGACTAGGATAGCTGGAAAAACAAGCTCTTCCCTGTGAATAAAATGCTAAGCAGTGAGGAGCTGGATAATTCAGTGCTTTATCTTTTTGCCTGCAATAACTAAACAAAAAAAAAAAATTCAATAGAAAATCAGATATGAAATTGTTCTTCCACTTCTAGGGGTGTGAAAAGAAGGAAAAAATGGATATATCCGGGTCTTTTTCAAGAAGCACTCTACATGTCAAAAGAGGCATTATTCAAATTGTTTGGTGAACAAACATCAGCCTAAATTCCTGCATCTAGTGTGTGTGACCCAAGCTTTTCCTTGTCTCCTATGTGTGAACATGAACTCGGGAGGCATTTCTCTGCTCTGACACGTGCTGACCGCCTGTTCTTTATTGCACCACTTGTTATGCAGAGAAGCACAATCACTGGGATATGTGGAAATGTTATTGCTGCTTCAGCCTAAAAGATCAGCTCAGAAATTTCTCTAGTTTCTCTGTAACTTACTCTTTGCTCCTTTAAAGTCCTGGATTTCATTGAGTGATTTCAACTCCCCACAGTAAAGCTTTTTCCGAGGCTACCGGCGAAGGGCACTGGGATTGCACTGGTGTTCCTGGTGCTAGAACTGGAAATAGCTGCTTCTCACTGTGCCTCATTTCACCTACCACTTCTTCCAGCGAAACAAAAAGCCTCTGTAATATTTAGTTACTGGAATCTTCAATTTTTTTAACCTCTCTTTCTGTTCAAACAGCTTCCCAGTAACATTTCTCCATACTTTTTTGAGTGCTCACTGTGACTTGTTTTGTTTATTTTTTTTGTTTGTTTGATCCTGGGCCGAAGGTATGTTTTGAAAACTAGTTTGTGGGAAATTCTTCCTGCGTTTTATATAATTTACTCTGAGCAGCATAGCCTGAGTATTCAAAGTAGTTGTCCTCTTCAATCATGTGCTATTACTCCAGTACCATTTGTCTGCTCTTCCCACGGATGTCTTAACATATAATCTTAGACCTTTGTACCAGCACGCTCGATCTGATGAAGCTGTCTTTATATGTGCACACCTGCATTTCAGATGAAATGCCTCTACCTGGCAGAAAATGTTCAGCTGTACCCTTGAGACTAATAAAATACATGGGACGTATTTCTGCACGTCACTGCCCGCGTCTGAGCAGAAGAACCAGCCCTGGTTGTTAAGTGCCTGCCTAACAAGGGAAAGCTGGATGTTCCTGGTTAAAAGAGCACACTGCTCTTTCCTCCAGTTTTGTTTCTGGCTGGCAACTTCTGAAAGAACTTTTGAAAAGTTTGAAGAATGGCAGACTGTTACAGGCTACAGGCAGGGTTTATTGGCATGTACTTTGTGGTGACCTGTGATCGAAAGGCTGGACTCAGCATTGTTTAATGTGCTCATGAGCATATATACATGAATGGGGAAGGTTGGCTTTTTTGAGGGGCTGGCATGATATGCTGAGTAGAGAGAGGCTGCAATAAAGAGATTTTTTTTTTTTTCCCACTTCTCTTCTGTTTTCCCCTGCTCTATACAGATTTCCTGCTGGTCAGAGTTCACATCTGAGATGTACATGTTCAGATTCCTTCTCTAAACTGGGTGGGGAAAAAGGGTTTAGATCCTGTATCCTAAACTCTGCAATGAGCTGTGGTCACGGGTCATCTTGGACAGGAGATGTTTCTCTACAGAATTCTTGTTCAGTGTTTTTCATTAGAAACCGTTTTGTTAGAAACCAACAACCCAAGGCAAAGGTAACAAACTCCTCTGCATCCCATGCAGCTCTGCTCTGTAACAGTTCTTGGAAGTGGTGGTGAAAAGGATGACAGTTCATGATGGACAAGGAAAGAAAAATAATAATGCAAGGGCTCTTGAGATGACTGTCCCATTTAATTTCAATATCTTTTGCTTTTCGAAAATTGTACCTGACACTGAAACACTCCCAGCATTTCTACTAATACTCAAGGAAATGGTTTTCCTGTATTAACTAAACTTCTACTTTTAACCTAATGAAATTTCTGCATCAAATTAGTTCCATAAAAAGAAAGTAAAATAATTTTCACTTTCACCACCAAATAAATAGTTTATCCAAGTGAAACTAAATTAAATAGAGAGGGTATTCCTGTTTGGTTTTTTTCTCAGTTTTGCTGTTTGAATCCAACCTAAAGAGAAAAGAATTAATTTCTCCTCCCTCCAGAAAGGTATGGGACCTTATGTGAAATAATGCATGTAACTTCATTTTAGCTGCATCTACTTTCTACTTCTTTCTTTTGACAGTTGATAAAATCTAAGCCTACACCTGCAGAAACAGTTTTAAGTGGCTCCAATAATGCAAGCAGGTCTATATGGAATGCTCTTTTCAGTTGTGGGGGACTTCACTGACCTTCTGGGCATCTTGTAGGCCTCAATGAAGATACAAGGGGGATAAATTTGACCTGTTCTTTCCCGTTGTCATCTTCTCTGTGTAGAGTTCACATGGTCACTTTGATACAACATCCCCAAAATTTGCAATTCAGGGTACCTAAAATCAGAGTCTTCATTCTGATATGCTAAAAATATGAATGTTTATTTTAAATTGGGATTTTGTTGTTGTGTTTTACCAATTATGAATTTTTTGAAGTCAAATTAGTGAATTGAATGTAGTTTTGATAATCTACTAATTGTTAGCATGACTTAAGCCTCACCCAAGTAGTTTTGTTTCACCCACAAAAATGATGGTACTGAGATCCTGTGCAGTACTCAGTTCTTCTGTCATTGAGACAACATTAGTCACTTTACAGCTTGGGTCTCTAAAAATAGATTTTTCTAGCATTGGGGAACTTCTGTGCACATCAGTCTTACCTGTTTGGATAACATTTTTTTTCATCCAAGCACAATTGTACCTTGTGCAACTTAATTTCTGACGTCATGATTATGAGCACACTGACTCAGGTATTTGTCTCACCTCAGGATGTTCTCATAATTATTTGAAGGGATAATATCTAGGGTTCTCCCCATTATGTAATTTTTCTATTAGATTTCAACTTAACCCTTTTAATCTCTTTTCCTCAGCAGCCTCATCTTTTTATGAATAAACAATATTGTCAGAGACACGGAAAACAATACCTTTGGGAAATACTCTTGGATGATCACAGAAATGATATAAGAAAGACATCAAATTGCCAGTATTTGATAAGAAGGAACTAAGTGTGTGAAAATAAGTCCTGTTCCTACCTCTTTGTTATCCAACAGGACCTGGCACTCAGCCTGCTTCCTGAGGGACAGAAGAGGCAGCAAAAGCTAAAGTAGATAGATCTGGGTTTGGGGATTTCCTTTCTCAAGGATATTGTATAAATTTGAGATGAGAGATAAATACAGTGCTTCTATCTTCAAGCTGACTGTAACTTGGTTTTAATGCAGGTAAAAATGGACAGAAATTATGAAATCAATTGGCAACTGGATTTGGGAAATTGTAGATATGTCATATCTCCATGCAGAAGGTCCTTTTCAATTCAGATTCCCTTCTCCAACTTACCATCTCTTTCTGTAAGTATTTGGTAATTTGTGGGTTAAATTTGCTATTTTCAGAGAAATTGTCACTTAAATTATTCAAATAACTACTGTATGGTTCTATGCAAGGTAAGACTCCTCTTCCAATGTCAAATTGTTTTCTCACATTTTTATTTTTTCTAACAACATTTCTAATTTGATGGTCAGGAGGTGGTCCAAAGGTAACATCTCAAAACTTTTCTGCTCTTCTCTCGTTTCACCTATCTCTGCAAAGTTTCTTGCAAATTTATTCCATGCAAAGACTGACAAAAGTAGCTTTCCCAGTTTATCTTCCCTTCTCTCTTCAATGCTGTGCATATTAATGTTTCTGGTTTGTTCTCTGCTCTTTTTTGTCTGTTTGGCCTGGACTTTTCAAACCCATTCTTGATTACTTCATCTGTATTTCATCCTCACTCTCCTTTTATTCGTTTCTTACCACCTTAAATAAATGCTGGTGTCCCATTTGCCTCTGCCTGGGATGTGTCAACTGTGTTTCCATTCCAGATTTTCTAAAATTTAGCTTCAGTCCTGAGTAATCTACTTCTCCAAATGATTTCCAAGCCTTCTAGTTTTGTTCACAGCCAAAGATCCGTTCCCTGAACTGCTAATTGCCCATTATGCTGTCATCCATACATGTCCTGAGATTTGTACTTTCCCTGGCTTTCTTGCCTCTGTTCTCAATAGATTGTCCTCTGACTCTTTCAATGTACAAACAGAATTATTATCCTCATCTTTCCTCCTGATATTATAATGTTTTACAATCATTGTAAGCAAGGACTTCTAGACCCAAAACCTTAAACAACAATAAGCTTAACGTGTTCACAGGATGTAGAGATGTAAGTGGATTAGTTTTCTGTAAGAATCATAAGTATCTGTATTACACGTTTAAAGGATAATGATATTATTTTAAAATAGTAACATGTGGAAAACCAAGGAACTACAGCAAAAGATTTTCCCTGGTTGTAATAAAGGATGCAACTTCCAAGGGAATGTTAGGGGCGTATACACAATAAATTATATCCACATTAATTTAAACTGATTTTAGAATTAGTCTGTAACCACAGAGTACTCCCACTGTGCCATGTGTTGTATAGCTAAGCAGAAGAGGAACGTTTAGAATGACTAAGCAGAACATTAGAAAAGATAAAATGGTGCATTAAAAAGAAAAAAGGCAGTAGTTTACTTTTCGCAGAAGATTCTCAGGTTGTCTTTGACCTGCAGATGGTTTTGCTAAGCTATAGCAATTGCTTATGACAAATGAGTACAGGGGACTGACCTCTCCGGCTGTGTTTTGTTTCTCTCCTGCTCTGGTAGCCCCCCCTTAAGGCTGGCATTAGATGGCCTTGGTGGTCCCCACCCTGAGATGACTATTCTATTGCAGTCCTTTGTAGCAGGTGAGGGATGAGCCAGAGGAATGAAGTAATAGAAGTGATGGGTCTTTGAGTAGTCAGGGATAAATTTACCAAGAGGTCTGATCCTGATCCCTGCTTCCTGCTTTCTTCAGCTGTTTCTCAAAGCTTATTTTTCTTGTCTCCCTCCTGCTGTTTGACCCTTGGTAATATTTTCTGCAAACATTTATTTCCCTCTTCCTCTCACCTAATTTGCTGCATGTTTTCCTTAGGCTCACATCCCCACCTTTGGCACCTGCATTTAGGTGGGCAGCCACCAGGCAACCTCAGCAGTGCTAGAAGAGCTCCTGCCTGCTGTCCTCACCCACACCTGTCGGGCCCCCAGTCTGCTCACTTTGACTAGAGAGGCTTCTGGACAACATCTCAGCCTCACAGGTTCCCCTTCTTTAGCACTTCTGAAAAAGATTTCACTCCTAAAGGTTTTATACCCAGCTCATTCAACCTCTCTTCTGCCTCAGCCACAGCAACATGCCTCACTCTGGCCTTGACAAAGAGCATTCTGCTGCACTCGTAGCTGTGGAGGATAGTGCTGAAAAGATCAGCTTCTTTCATTATCCTTTTCTCACATCTTTTCTTTTCCTGTGCTGCATCAGAAATAACTGCTTTTGCCTTCCAGGTCCAACCCTATCATAGCTGTTGCCTCTCATTCACTGTCAGGATGCTGGCTCTTGCCTTTGATCAACCTGTTACAGCAGCCTCTACTGCCTACTTGTTAAATTTTTAAACAGCCTCTTGTGTGTGTATTCCTGAGCTGCCTGTGGTGCTTGGAGGAGCTTCTCCATCCAGAAACTTGAACTAAACAGACGCTTTCCCTCCTACCATTTGTAAACTGTAAGTTCAAAGCCGTAAATGCTGTTGTCCCTTGGCTATTGTCCACAGTATAAGATCCCTGAAATGCCTGATGATGGGCACTTAGCACACAAACCCCAGAGGGATGGACGCTGCCCCCCGGGGCACACGGCGTGGGGGGGTGGGGAATTCCCTTTTGCATTCCCTGATGCAGCAAGTATAATGGTGCTGTGGGAAATTAAGAGGATCACAGTGAGAAGTTACTTGTCTTCTGATGACAACTTGCAATCACCAGTTTCAAGCAAGTATTCTGGCTCAGTGTGTAAAAGGGTCTCTTCAACAGGCCTTTGTGGAGTAAGGTAAGCTATGCTTTTCTGTCTTTCACAAGTGAAAAACCTGGATATATTGTCTCTTTTCCCTTCTCTAGTTCCACTGCTAATTGACTTTTGCATCACAGGTGCTGAAAAGTGAACCTGGATGTAGCCTAACACATGTGATAGACAGGGTAGAGGCAGCTCCTCAAACTACTTTTAAAATAAACACAACTGAAAAAGGAGAGAGTGGCTTGCCAAAGCAGGTGACAGTATGATGGTTACTGAAATTGAAGCAATTTAGGCAAGTTTAAGCAGAAAGGAGTAAGTTTAGTGAAAGGCAAAGTGAAACAGAGAGAAGTAGACTGAAGGAGAGGCAGAGGAAAAGTCAATGCAGTACAGAGGAGTCTCACTTTGCTTAAAATCCTGTCTGACCTCCATAAAAATGACTCCTGCCTCCAGACAGTTATGCTTGCCACCATTCTCCCAAAGCTGGGTGAGGTGGGGTCTGACCAAATAGCCTCAGGAAGCTAAACCCACACAGTTCCCATCACTTACACCTTCAGTGCTGGGTGGGGGAGCTTCTGCAGCTGGGGCAGGTGGCAACCTACCCCTTCAGGCTACTTCTGACCTTCTCCACAGTGGTTTCAGGGTAGACACAGGGAACTCGCAGATTTTTTACCTTGTTCTCCAGCGAGGTAAAAGAACTCCTCTGTTAGATATGGAGAGGAGAAAAAAAAAAAAGAATCATTAACGCGCTTCATTCATGTTAAAGAAAAAAAGATGAATTTGTTTATTGGAGTGTTAGTAATTTTGTAATAAATTAATATAATAAAGCCATTTAATTTTCCTAAATAGAAATACTCAATAGAAGGTATTTTTCTTTCCTTAACATTTTTATATTTAATAGTCAAAAAATTTCCATAGATAAACACTTTTGGCAGAGAAAGTGTTCAGTCCAGCACTCAGTCTCAGTTTGCAGTATTTATCCATTATGGAGTAAGTTAAAACGTGAAATTCTTATTAAAGTGAAAATCAATTAGTGAATGAAAAAATATACATGGATCTATTTGTTAAGTACAAAGAAGCATTGTCTTCAACCAGTAATAGACTTGCTTCAAAACTGTACTGAGGAAAACTGTAGTTAATGTCGAATCATTTCTTTTTTGCAAAGTTAGAGAAGAAAATTACATTTTCGAAATAGTGTAAGAAAGCTTCACCAGTTGAAGGGGAATAATGTTCTTCACTAAACCCAGCGTAAAACATTTGGAAAGCTGGGAAGCTGTTGGAGTAGTGTACTTTGATAAATAGGAGTTATAGATACGTGTGGAAAAGTTAAAGAGAGCATAACAACGTGGGACAAAGAGGAGGAAATTCTTTCAGTGCAGCAGAAATGTGGAAGACTAATAGTGCTGCTGATACTAGACAAGGAGGTAAAGCTGTCAGCCACGGCACAGAAAAGGTAAAAGAACCCAATGAATGTTTCTGTTCTGATTTGGAAAGAACCAGTGTGATCTGGTCGTATCTGACAGTGATAAGGACTACTTTCTACTCGATCAATAAAGTGGGAGACTGCTAAATGGCAACTGTCAGAGCTAAAGGGTGTTTTGAATTTACAGGGCCAGATAACGTGCACCTGAGCGTTAAAAGGGCTTGCTGGGAAACTCTCTGAACCACACTGCTGATTTTAAAGAAACCACAGAACAATGAAGAAGTTCCAGAGCAGCAAAGCAAATTCAATCCACAGATAATTTATGAAAGTAAAAGTCTTGCTGTAAGCTGAGTTGGTAACCTGCTATTAATCTCAGATCAAAACTTGGAAAGGCTGACTTGGAACTCAACCAATAAAGATAAGTATGACAAATATGTGTACCCTGTTGTGCCATGTTTCTAACTGTTTAACTGGTGGAGAATGTGAATGTAAAGGAGAAATCATCATCATTAACTAGTTTGTTCTGTCAGGGTTTTCCCCTCACCAGCCCTATTCAATATTTCTAATAATACAGCAACAAGCACCACTGGGCAATTCTTTTCATATCCTGGGCATGTGACACCAGGTAGGTGTTCCCAAATGTGTGCTCAGAGAGTAGCTGGAGCTGAGCAGTGACCTGCGGCCTGGGTTTTGTTAGGATATGCAAGGCTTGAGAGATCACTGAAAACTCAAAGCTTATTGAGTTCATTAAACTCATTCAGGAAATAGAAATAATTGGAAGTGCAGCCATTTTACATGATCACAAAAGAAATCTCCATCTCATAGAAGCTTCCCACAGCTATGCTCTTCTGAGCTAAACCTGCTTTCAAAACTATCACTTTCTTCACCCTGAAGGAGTGAGATGAAGCTTAGGTCACTTGGATGCAGACCCTGGGTCAAGATTACACCTGCCCTCAGGAGTTACAGTCCTAATATGCTTCAGAGCATCTTGTGCTTCACCTCAAAGCATCCAAATAACGTGTGTGCTCATGTAATAAAACATATTTTTTCATAACTGATAAAAAGCAGACTGAGTGTGTGCAGGGAAGACACTGGAGTACCCGCTGATGAAAAAGAGACCTTGTCTCAGTCCAGGGTTGGGACACTGGAACACCTGAGTCCCTTTGCTAATGACCTGGTGTGGTTTTTGACTCTCTGATTCAGTTTTCTTGAGCATAGCACCCAATTAGGCTAATGTTTTGTAAAATGGCCTTACTACAAATTAGATTTTTATGATATGCCTACTCAGTACTCCGCATCTGATTCATGATATGTTACTAACAACAATGGGAACTTCTACTTTTGTTTTCAGAGTTTGGATCTGGGCACCATAGCCTAAGCAGATGAACTCATGCTTAACCTAAGAAAAGAAAGATAAGTCTTGAAATCTCTGTGGAAAGCCAACAAAAAGGCAATTTTTTTGTCTTGACATTGTCAGTGCATCATCTGTAAAGAAAATAGAACTATTTTTATGTCAGTAAAGCCTACAGCATGTGTCAGTAATGGATCAAATACGAAAAGTAATTTTTAATAAGTGCGAATCAAAGAGGGATTAGAAAAGCTCAGGGGATTTGGAGATGAGACTTGAGTTCAGGGAATTCCACAGCTCAGGGGCATAACAGGTGAATGCTCTGCTACTCATAGATGAGAGACCTGGCAAGGGGGCTGATGAATTTGAGATTTATTATTAGAAAGTAAGGACTGAGGGTATGTATCAATGGTGACCAATTTTTATAGGTGTGAAAGAGATGATTCAGACGGGTAATGAAAAACTCAGAACAAAATTTTAAAGTCAATGCATTGACTGATAGGAAGCAGGTATAAATCTGCCGTAGCTGAAGTAATGCAATTGGATTTATTGCCATAAGCAAACATATGGGATGCAGCATACTGAACAACGGGGTCATTTTTGAATAGTGTTCCGTATAGTGTGTGCCTATTACTGTGATATAAAAGCCATAAAAATGGGGTTTAGAACAGGGCAGGCAACACAGAGAGCAGCAGTAATACCTGCCTTGCACCTGCAAAGTGGAAACGTGTCACCTGAGAGGCTGCTTTTGAGAAAAGCTTTGAAGAAGTTAACGGTGAACGAACTGAGGAGCCAAAGAAGGACACAAAGTTGAAAGTTTTGGAGGATTCATTAGGTGTACACAAGTGCCACCAGATGGGAAAACAGAATATGACAAACAGTATGCAGTGAAAGACAGACAGGAAGGGGGAGGGTGAATTTGGTGACTTGATTTCAGAGAGCAGTGTCTTATGTACCCATCACAAGGAATGCCTTCTAGCTCCCTACCCTCCATCACCCTCCCTTCCCTGCTTTTTCTTTCAGTGATTGACAGCCCACAGTTTGAAGAGAAACTTAGAGAGAAATCCATACCTTTTTTTGGTCATACATTATGAGCTGAGTAATCCCTCGAGAAAGAGAGTTTTGATGCATTAGGGGCCTGTGAGGAATTTGGGTATGGATCCTCCACAAAAGATTTTTGTACACTGGAGTAGGTAAGAACCAGATCACTGGGGTCAGTGCTGAAACTGTAATTGTTTATAAATAATGTTGAGAGTTATTACTCTTTGAGCAGTTGCTGAGATAACATTTACCTAAAGCTCTAATTTATGATGTTGTAAGTTCTTGTGCATTTTGTTACCATCGCTGTTGGCTTAATTTTTTATATTTTCCATGACTTAGAGAAATAGGCATTAAGTAGTGAATTTTCTGTCCCTAAATGGAATTCAGTGCTGGAGAGTTACAGCTGTCTGATATTACCACTGCTTCCTTTTTGAAACCCTTTTTGTGACAGGTTTGTGACCAAGGTGTTGCATTTCAAAGCAAAGCGAATATTCCAGTGTTTTATTATCAACTCTTCAAAGACTTTTAGTATTACACTTTGGTGAATCTGGTATCTCATGGAATCATGATCTAGTACTGCAATGCAGCTGGTGCTTGTTCTGGAGCAGCTTGTGAGTGGAGTTACAGATGACTGGTACATCCATACCCAGGAGGTGAAGCACTGAGCTGTGTGTTGTTGCATTTCTACTGCCTTGGCATCCTGCTTTTGAATCTCCTGATTTCAGCAGCCTAAACTAGAGCTAGCAAGGACAGATGATCAATTTGGTCACAGAAAGGATAATTCCTACATGACTTTCTTACTCTTTCTTACTTTTACTTTCCATGCTCTGGTATGCACTAGCACATTGTGGTTAATGAGTTTAGGAAAGGCAGCATGTTCTTTTTTAAACTCCTACTAGAGATAAGTAATAACATCCCCTGAATTTGCTCTGGCTGGCATTTAATTTTCATTACCACACCATTTTACTGCCCTGTTATCACCCACTAGAGATGAAAAAAGCATTGATATATTTGCCAATCATTTTTGATCTCTTGATGGCTTTGTAACTCTGTTAAGCAAAAGGGTTTTTTTTTTATGTCCAAAAGCTAAAAGTGATCTTATTGTATAAGATCACTATATCTTTCTGTTTATAGGGAAATGAGACAGCATTGCTAAATAGCAGGTAAGAGAGCCTCTAGACTTTCTGAATCCTATTTGAGAGCTTATTAATATTTAAAAAACACCACTTATAAGCAGATCTATAAATGCATGTAGGTGCCTAAATCCTATCAATATCAGAGAAATCTGGAAGTCTACACATATTTGCAAAAATATGTTTAATCACCTACCTACTTCTTCCACAACATCAGGAAAACCAAGCAGACTACAGCAATATTTTGACTTTTTCAGCCATTTTTGATGACATACTCTTGACTGGAGCAGACATTCTTTATTTTGTTCAAGTTTTCTAATTTTATCAAATAGATCTGGTTATTTAGATAGCACAGGTAATCTAACTCCACAAAGACATTATTGTGCTGCTCAACCATTGTTCAATAGAGGTTTTTTTTGTCCCTGGAAATTGAGCAACTGGCACTCAAGGTACTTCTTGTCACTGGAGGTGTGTGACTTATCTTGTTTAAAGCTTAGGACCCCCTCAGGAAAGCTTTGAGGAGCTTTAACCCACTTTGGGGAAGTATGGAGCTCATTGAGCTGTTGCTACTAAAGGTCACATTTTGACTCCTGATTATTTGTAGAACTCCAACAGATGGTGTGAATGAGTGACTTTTCTTCTGTCTGTAAAATGTAAAATGAAAAAGCTGATGAATACAGAAGAAACCTGCAGACTGGTGAACGGCTGGGAGAAGATGAGTAAAAATTGATTGCCTGTCATCTTGTTTACTGTAATAACATGGGGACATGGAATTAGGTCAATAGATACCTGGTTCCAAACAAACAATGTAGGATAGAGGGGACAGCAGAGGAAGAGAACATTTGTAGCCCAATCTGCAAAAATTAGAATTTTTTTCTAGCTTAAACCTACTCTCAGTTTGAAACCATTCCCCCTTGTTCTGTCAATATATGTCCATGTAAAAAGTCCCTCTCCATCTTTCTCGTAGGCTGCCTTCAGGCACTGGATGGCCACAAGTACGTCACCCCAAAGTCTTCTCTTTTCCAGGCTGAATAACCCCAATTCCATGCCTTCACATTTTGGGTAGGTGTTACTGTGCCATTGCTTCGTTTTTGTATTCTCTGAATACCTTTCTTTGGCTTGTCTGAGACAAAACATTAATACATATAGGCCTTAGATTAGGTTTGACTGAGTATGAACCTATTATGATGCTTTATTTGTACCTATTATGATATTTTATTTGTATTTGTATTCACCTCTTCCCCAGACATGTTACACCTGTGACCTCTGACTGCATTTCTGCTCCTTCAATCACAACATAGCACACACCTCACTTGGTGGTTACTTCATCTCACCAGAGCAGAGCAGCACCCAGACACAGGACACATCACTCAAGAACCCCAGTGTGATGCAGGAAAAAGAATCAAACATCTCGTCCGTGGTGGGAATGCTTTGGACACACGTCGCTCTCACGTGGGTTACGTGTTTTGCCAAAACACACGGCTTTAGGGTGAAAGGGTTGGGTGCAGATGGAGAGCCTGTGGAAGAAAGGTGATGTGCTATCTGCCCTGCCTTAGGGATGTGGATGTGACGTGGGTCAGTAACAAAAGGAGTGGGGGGATGTGAGAGCCAGCGGGGCAGTGGTGGCGGGGTGGGCACAGGGCACTGCATCCCGGGGTCCTGAGGGAGAGCACTGCTCCCCAAAGCACACAGGGGTGTGTGAGGGCAGGTTTTCAGCTCTATTTATATGCCTCCTCTATTACATTTTCTTTCCTTTCTTTTTCTTTTCTCTTCCTCTTCCTCCCCCCCGTGAGAGAAGAACTAAGCAGTGCCTCCCTGCGTGCTTTGAGGAGCTGTGCGAGCGTGCCTTTATTTATTAAATGCCTTTATTCATGCCCACGTGCGTGTGAGTGCTTAAAGCAAGCAGAGCAAAGAGCACAGCGCCCCGGTTGCTGGGGCTGTAGCACACTGAGCTGGCACCGCGAGGAACTGCACACGCAGCTCCATCCTGCGCTGCTCGGTGTGCGAAACCACCTGGGCTTTGCAGCCGCAAACAGCACGCGATCAATCATTAATTAGTTATGCTATGAATTCATAGTTCGCGTGGCTTAGCAGTGAAGGTCAAATGCAAAAATTTGTTAAAGTGCCCCCACTGAAAGGGCACGATCAATTGTTGTCACATTTTAATTAACATGCTTGTAGATGGTTCTTTCCCTTTTTTTCTCAGCCCCCGTCCCCAGCATTCGTATTAGACTAGATCATCTGCTTAACCATGCAACTTGTAACCTTCAAAAAGAAGTGAGGCTATGTATTTATGGGTTTTTTCTTTCTTTTTAAGATATGCTATTACAGAAATTATTGTAGTAAACATTTGAACCTTTTAGTAGATCCTTTTAATAACATGAACCTTACAGCTATTAGGGTAATGCAACAGTTTTCAGAAAAATAAAAGTCACCAAAAAAGTTACTCTTCTGATAAACACTTAAAAAGACTGAGTTAAGGAAAACATTGGTTTAGATTATTTTCTTTTGAAGTCACAACTGTGTTAAGAAGTAGAATTCACTATAAATGTGTACAGAAGAGTTAGTGGAAGTGATCAACTACATTTCTAGATTGGAGTTACTGGTTTGAGACAATACAGTACTTTAGCCACAGTCATACCACCCATACGATGCCACCCATATTTTTATCTTACCTCATGGCTATGTTTAAACAACACAGTTTAAACAGTATTAGACTGGACCCTTGCATCTTAAAAGGGAAAGTTTTTTTATGTATTTATATGTTAGCTCACTGGAAAAGATACTTGTCCTACCTGAGTGATCCACTATTCTATCTACCCTTCCAAAGGCTCTTTTGCCAGTCTAAGAATTTCATCATGATTCTTTGAATGGTCATTTCTTCAGATAAATAAATTGCTCAGGAAGCTGCTACAGGCCAAAATGTAGCTGTGCATTGTACTAATTTCTTCTGTTGTCTGACTTGAAGCGGGTTTAGTGTGGGTTACATCTTTCCAACTAGCACACAGTCGGAAGGATCTTCTTAAACAAGACGTCAGTTGTGTGGTGACAAAAGCTGGCCAGCTCTCTAAGTAAGGCACTCTTACAATTAAAATGGAAAAGCAAATCAATTTTATGAAACATCAAGAGTTTGAAGCCTATTTCATTTTGCAGTAAAATGAATGTGAGACTAGGTTTTCACAGAGGAAGGAAGACTTCAAACAGGCTCCTACTGAGTATTTAAAGCATGGACTGAGGATGGCTGAACGAGATTCTATGCTTTGCCTCTTTTGGAGCAGAGAGGTTTTATTAATTTTTGTCCATTCTGATTCCAGCAATTGTTATTTTGAATCCGAGAGACTCTTTCCACAACCTTTCCTAGCTCTCCATCCAAGACTTCTGTGTATAAGAATTCATCCTAGCAAATGTTTAATTGGAATTTATTCATTTTCACAAAACATTTAGCTTCAGCCAAATTGCATTTTTCCCAGCAGAAAAAAAAATATTAAGGGGAAAAAAAAAAGATGGGTTGTAATTATACTCTGTACATAGCCATTGGGAAGAGAGTATACAAGAAGATCATAATGGTAAATCAGAGAGTCTGTTACACATTTTTTTACTCTCCTGCATAGAATAATAGTAAGCCCCATCTCTCTTAGAAAGGCATGGCACTTGTCCAGACACCAGATGTGGTCTCTGTCTCTGTATATAGCGGTCACAACATGATCAATATTGAATGTTCAATGGAAGCAGATTGCATGCATAGCAAAATTAGGTTGCTTTTGTGACCAGCCCTTGAATAAACCAATTTCTAATAAACAGTGAATTGATTTGCTTATTCTAAACTTCTCTGCATTACCCACTCTGCTCATGTATTACAGCTCACATTTTCTTGTGCCGGGGTAAGTTTTATCCATGAAATATCCCAAGGTAAGATTTTAGTGAGGGAAGAAGCTAGGCCAGTGTAGAATCCTTTAAAAAATATCCTCCATTGGAATTTTGACATTCTAGTTGTTTGATACAGCTGATATTTTAAGTCAGCAAATTTGTGATTACTGTTGGGTTCGGTGATTTTAAATTTCTTTTTCCCTTTCTCAAGCACTCAATCCTTTCCTGGCAGGAAACTAAGTCCATTTTTCCCATTATGGATGTGGATCTTGTTACAAGTATTCCAGTGGTATAGTCTGAGTACAGAACTGGTAGGGCACATGCCAGTGTACGAAGACTGTGCTAAAATCCACTGTTGTACATCATGTAATATTATCAGGATGTCTTTTGTCAGAACTAATTATGTGGGTCTTTAATGAATGAATCAGGTTAACTAAGCTGTAAGGAAGGCTCTGAGAGCTGGGATTGCTCAGCTGGCTCATTGGCCTGGTGGAAAATAAACCTGTTAAAGCAACATGTTTTCTGCCAGGTGACTGTGCTGACCTGCCTCCCTGGAGAAAGCCCTGTTTCTACACATGAGGCGAGGCAGGGGAGCAGTGAGGAGCAGGAGGTGGAGGGAGGCAGCGTGGGACTGCCTGACCTTCAGGGGATGCAGTTCTGCACATGGGAGACCATGTCTCAAGGCAGCAAGCAGAAGAGAAAGGTGAGCTGGGACTGGCACTCTGAGCCTCATGTCAAGATGTTGCTGGCAGCCCTGCAGAACCCAAGGTACCTCAGGGGGTTTAGCTCTCTCCTGGCATTTCCTGCAGCATCTCCTCCCCTGTCTTCTCTGTGTGAGATCTTAAATTCTTAATGTCCACTTCTTGTTCTGTCTTCTTCTCTGGAAGAAGCTGAGAGTTGTTACTCTTTTCTGTGCAGAAGTCAGGAGGAACGTGAAAAGATTTTGTCTTTCTTGCCATTTCGGCTTTAGCTGTTCTGTGTAGCCTATGCATACTGGCTTGTGTCTGCAAAAATTACCTCAGGTGGCCAGCTATCAATGGTCCTTTCTCAGTGACAAGTGATGTCCTCAGGCGTCCATATTGGGACCAGTGTTATTTAATATCTTCATTAAATGACACAGATGAAGGGATCGAGTGTATCCTCAGCAAATTTGCTCTCGACACGCCTGAAGGATGGGATACCATCCAGAGAGACCTGGACAAGCTTCAGAAATGAGCTCATGGGAATGTCATGAGGTTTAACAGGACCAAGTGCAAGGTGCTGCTCCTGGGTTGGGGCAAGCCCTGGTATCAATCCAGGCTGGGGGATAAAGAGATGGAGAACAGCCCTGAGGAGAAGGATTTGGGGTGCTGGTGGGTGAGAAGCTGTACATGACCCAACCATGTGCACTGGCAGCCCAGAAAGCCAATTGTGTCCTGGGCTGCATCCAAAGCAGTGTGGGCAGCAGGGGAGGGAGGGGATTCTGCCCCTCTGCTCTGCTCTGGTGAGACCCCACCTGTAGTGCTGCCTCCAGCTCTGGGGTCCCCAGCACAGGAAGGACATGGACGTGTTGGAGCAAAATTCAGAGGAGGCCGCCAAGATGATTATAGGGATGGAGCACCGCTCCTTGTGAGGAAAGGCTGAGAGACTTCAGTTTGTTCAGCCTGGAAAAGAGAAGGCTTCAAGGTGACCTAATTCTGGCCTTCCAGTACCTGAAGGAGCTTACAAGAAAGACAGAGAGGGACTTTTTACAAGGGCATGTAGTGATAGGACAAGGGGGAATGGCTTCAAACTGAAAGAGAGTAGGTTTAGATTAGATATTAAGAAAAGCTTCCCTGTTTGGGTGGTAAGGCATTGTAACAGGGTGCCCAGAGAGGCTGTGGATGCCCCATCCCTGGGAGTCTTTAAGGGCATGTTTGGGTGGGGCTCTGAGAATCCTGGTCTGGTGAAAGGTGTCCCTGCTCACAGCAGATGATCTTTGAGATCCCTTCATACCCAAACCATTTTATGATTCTATTATTCTCCCTACATTAGTTTGTACAAGCTTGTGGAACGTGGGTAGCTGAAGCTTGACACTTAAAAACACATTAATTAACACAACTTTTACATGCATAATGAAGTCACAGTCCACTGTCTGTTGTCACCCTAGCCAAGGTGTCAACTGCAACACACAAGCATGATCTTACATGCTGGAGACTTGCATTTGTAAATTCTTCATTTTCTGAATAACAAGGAGAATAACCTTGAACCGGTACCTCATAAGGGAAGATTCAGTGCATAATGGACTCATAATCATTAGTCTAAATTGCCTTTGAGTCTGTTTACACAGACTCAAAGTTACACATAGCATCAGTTTCTGCTCTTATCTTTGCCATTTTTTTAATTGTTACTTTTTTTTAAATTTTACCTTCCTGTCCTTTGCTTGTTTCCTTCCTGTCTTTGTGCCTTTCTGTAGTTTTGCATGCTTTTTACTTACTTTTAAAATGTTCCCTGCCTGCTTCTTTACTTCCAAGGCACTTCTTTATATGAGTTGTAGTGGCTTCCATATTTTCAGTCTAAGGAGGGATTCTATTTACTGAAATAATGCATGCCACGTTTTTGCAACTAATTCATGCTCACTCACAATGTTTTCCCCACTGCAAAATCTGAGTTTTACATCCCTGTATTCAATATGATTCTCTTTTTTTTCTATCAAAACTATTTATTTAAGGACTACAGTTATCATATTAACTTATGTATGAGTGTGTAAACTGTTAAGTCATAAAGGTTTTTTCATATTCAAGGAGATAAAAACAACCTCTGATTGTGTCTTTCTCTTGAATAGTTCCCATAAAGGAATTTTGTTCTTTGTTCACTGAGCATATGATGCATATTTTCTTTCTCTTTAGGTAGTTTCAGTTCTCTGACTGCAGGCTTCTACAAAATGTTTTCATTTCAACTGTAATGACTCCATCCAAACATTGAGATCTGCTCAGAGTTTATCTCCTTGTCAAGATTTTGAGTAACCTTTCATGCTATCTTACATCAACTCATTCCAATAGTATTTTGCAGAGATTTCTTTAGGCTTTATCTCTCTTTTCCTTTTCCTATTCCATAAACCTTGATATTTACTATCCAGGGTCATCATTTTAGGTTCATCTGTTTTCATTCTATTCTTTATGATAGTGCCTTCTTTTATTAATTAATTAATTGCTTAATAATATTGTTAATATTAGTTAAGATATATAAGCACTCTTTTTCTGAGATCTTGATTTCTAATACCATTTCTGTTTGACCTCAGATTATGTTTTCATAAACTCTCTAATTCAATGGGACTTCAGCTGCATTTCAGATCTGTTGAAAAATTTTTGCAAATTTCTTACTCAAGTTTCTTACTCTCCTGGTATTCTCAGATGAAATTCTTCACTTTCTAAAACAATTCTTTTAGAGAGCAGTGTTTTCAAATTTTTATAGGCTAAACTGCTAATTTGTTCTGACTTCTTTAATCCACCTCTAAACTGCTCAACAACTTTTGAGTATCTGCAAGGTTACATTAAATGAAAAAAGTTTTCTTTAGTGTCTCTCTACCTGATTTCATGAGCAGAGAAAGCTCTTACATAAATTTCTTCCAGTTGCCTGTTGTACTTTCTAGATTTCAGAGATCCATGTTCCCTTCATGCCTCATCTTTCTCTTTTGTTCTGTTTTTAGATTTGTTCTTCTGCTCCTTTCTTATACCAGGTGTATCCTGGCAGGGTCTGGAGGGACAGAGGGTCATCACTGACAACTGCTTGGTGCCTGGTAATACAGGAAGCAGGTAACTGTGATGAGGCCCCAGACCAGCAGGCAGAGCTGCCTAGACCTTTTTTCTTTTTCCCTGAGAGTGAACTTCCCAAGGAAGATCAAAAGATTTTTATGTTAAAGAAAATTCATGGGGTTTTAGATGGTAAACCAAGCTGGTTTAACTTTTTAAAGAAAGAAAGCCAGACAAGCCAGGTTAGGCAGAAAAGGAGACTAAAGGTTTGTAAATGACTTTTTCCCCAGCTTCAGTGTCTTTGCAAAAAGATGTGTGTTTCCAGGCTGGATTTTAGCCAACTTTGAATTGTAGCAAATCCTGCAGAGGTCCCTAGGGGAGATCAAATAATTGTAGGATTTTGCACCCTGTCCTCTCCATATTTTATAAATTTCAGCATCATTCTTCTTGTCCCTGCATTTGCCCTGTTCTTTCAGCCCTGGTAGAAGGCTCAGTGGTTTCTCTCTACCAGAAAGGCCACTTGAACCAGCTGTTCTTTCTGTCTCAAAAAGCAGTATGCACAAATTTAGAACAGGCAAAACAGAGAGACAACTATTGCAATACTTAACACACAGGTGACAAAAAGGTTGCAAAAGATTGTGTCTGTCACGTTGCTAAAATCTATCAGTGACAGCAGCAGCCCTCTCAAACCAGACTTCCCAGTCTCCCAAGGCCAATTATCAGTATCATTATTAACCATGATATGCTGGAAGTGTTCATAGTAGTTGAAAGTATGGATTTGTTCGGTAACCGTGTAGTTTGACTGCTGAGGTAAAGGAAAATCTTTCCTGTTGATTTCCTTTCTCATTTTCTGAAAAGTAAAGGCAGTGTTCTGTTACAAAAAAGAAAAAAAAAAAAAAAGTAAAAACCCAGACTATTTATGCCTCTTTCATAGGTCATTGAATTAAACAGAGTGGGATCCAATAGGGTGAATTTTTGATTGGTCCAACCCACCATGCCCCTGCACACAGACAGTGCTGACCAAAGTGGAAAGGGCAGGAACATACCCAGGGGAAAGCTTTGAACCATCCCTTTCACCAGCAGCATGGGCTTGTGGAAACATATCCAGGTTTGGAGACGTGAAGCACACTGACTCCAGCCTTAGGGATAACTCTTCCCAAAGTGTATGAAGTATGTGTGCTCCTGGGCAGGTGATCCTTGTCTCCTCTCCCTGAATGTCAGCAAGTTCCAGACTAGAAACAATCCAGTTGCTCTATCATAGCATCTTCTTAAACAAAATATTAATGCAGATGTGTAACTTCTGCAATGAGGGGAACTGCAGGTAGTACTGCAGGGTGTAGGTAGAGGAGTTCATACATCTGTCTAAATATCACAGAATCATAAAATGGCCTGGGTTGGAAGGGACCTTAAGAGTTCACCTTGTTCCAACACCCCTGCCATGGGCAGGGACACCTTCCACTATCCCAGGGTGCTCAGAGCCCCATCCAACCTGGCCTTGAACACTGCCAGGGATGGGTCAGCCACAGCTTCTCTGGGTAAGCTGTTCCAGTGCCTCACCACCCTCACAGTAAAGAACTTCTTCCTTATACCTAATACAAATATACTCTCAGTTTAAAGCCATTCCCCCTTGTCTCATCACTGTATGCTCCTGTAAAAAGCATGCTTCCCAAAATTCTCTGCTTTCCAGAAGCAGGTTTCTTTCACTGAGAGTTCTAGTTTGCTGCTTCCCCTTGATGTCTTTTGAAAAATGAGATTAAATTTCCAAACCCCTTTGGTGTTTTAGAAAATTTTACTCAGGATTTTTTTTTTGTTTGTTTATTTTACAGCATTTTTTTGCCTCCCATTCTTCCTCATTTTATTTTTTTTTCTGTTGGTTTCATTGTTGGGTTTTGAGTGGGGTTTTTTTGTTTGGTTTGGTTTTTTGTTTGTGTGTTTTTGTTTGTGTTTGTTTGTTTGGGTTTTGTTGGTTTTTTTAACTAACATTTTACTGATTTTTAAAGCAAAAAAAGAAAAGAGGAAAACTCTACAAGCAGGAACTTGTGACTATTGCTGTATGTTAATATTGATGCTAATTTACAGTGCTTTTATTTTAAGGACATTGTGTTTTTCTTCAGGATAAAAGTTCTTAAAAGGTGAAAAAATAGAAAGTAGTATAAAATTAAATAGGTAATGGGAGAAAGTTTCTCTTGTGCTCTGTGGGTAACTGCTGCATTTTGTGGTACATCATGTACTGCATAAATATTTTGTTTTCTCAGGTACAGGTGCTTTTTTAACAGCTGTATTCTGATGATGTTTTGATAAATATTTTAATTAGATAAATTTAATTAGGACTTCAGGAAAAAAAATAAAAACCAACCAAAAAATTCTTTGGAAATGCTGTGCTTGTGTCCTTAAACGTGTTGATCAACATCTGTGATGGAGAATCTGTACCTTCCCTCTGACACTCCTCCAGGGGGTTCCTGTGCAAAACTGATTAAATTGAACAGAGATAAGACACTTCTAAATAGTCAATAGAAACTGCTCCTGCGGAGGCAGAAAAGGTCATGGAGAACATTCTTTTGTGTGTGAGATACTTAGGATGTGTTTTTAACGGGGTTTAAAGTAGCCAGTTCCAATGGATTGTGCATGTGCCAGAGTGGTCACGTTAAAACCATGGGCCAGATGGATTATTGGAGTCCTGCAGAGCAGCAGTTCAGGGGGTCTTACCTGACCTAGCTGAAGGTGTCATTGCAAGCATCTTGGTGGTTTAAGGGAGTTGATCCTCTCTTCACTGCAAGCGCTAATTTATGCCAAGATCTCAAAAATAAATCAGTTTTTTAATAAAAGCCCTGCCTTTTCATGTCTGTATAAAAGGTTTCAGGTATATACCATAATTTGAGCAAGAGGGCAGATTCTCAAAAGAATTTGGGGGCAAGTTAGGCATTTAACTATGGATTTTTAAATTTCAGGAGGATATGGAATTGGAAACAGAGATGACTTGATTTTCCAAAATGAGAGCTGTGGGTCATTTATCACTTGTCAAAATTCATGCAGCCAGCTGAGAGCTGATTGATCTGTGAAAACCTGGTTCTGACTGCTGCTACCCCCCACTGCAGGAGATACCTGCCTCCAGGCTGAATGGCCAGTTGCAACGTGACTCTACAAACCAATCCAGGTAAGTACAAGCCATTTGCTGTAAACTTTTGAGACTGTCCTCTGCTCAAAATAAAAATAAAAGTTAAAATGAGGTAAGCCGTTCAAAGGAGCAGTGTTTGAAACTGGAGCTGATAATTTACATGTCTTTTAGCACTCCTGTCCAATTTCTCTTGAACATTTCTTTCTTTCTTCCAAATTATTGCCCTTTCTGGAGCATGCTAAAGATTAATATGTCAATTATTGGGGATATATTCCAATGGGAAAAATGCCTTCTGCTTAATATGTGGCATAGAAAACCCTGTGCTTGCTGCCTGATACCACAACACACACAGTAAACAATTAAAAAATGTCCCATTGTATGACTGTTTCCTCTCTTCTCTGAGCAGAGTTATTTTTAAAACTATGTATTGATTTCCTTCTTTTCACTTTAAAACTCCCTGGAAACGACCTGCTCTGTCCTGCAAGGACCCCTGTTTGTAAATGGTGGCTCAGCCTCACAGGTGAGTAAAAGTCTTCTATTGATCCCTGAAGGACCACTGATGAGATCCTCAGGGACCAGGGGCCAGGACAGGAAGCACTGCTGTAATAAGCACCCTTCGAGGGAAATACTGTGTGAAATAAAAGAGACAACCTGCAAAATGTCCTTAAATTTATACCTCCATCAAGATTTCAGATAAAGCACACAAGTGTCCTGGACTTAGTCACAATTTTGTCATTCAATAATACATTTTTGTCATTCGGTGATTCAGTTCAATCCCAAATAATTTGTGATACTGTTGTAGGAAACCAGAAGAATAGAGAGCCACAATCACCTTAGAATAATTCCTATGGAATCCTGGGTTTAGTTTTAAAAAAATTATTGTAATTACTCCATTGAAAAGATCTCATTGTGGGAAGAGGTCCAGAAGCATCTGGGTTCCCAGCTTGAGTGTATTCTCATTTTAAAATAAAAAGTCATTAGGTGCTTCTTCCCCCTCTAATTCCTGGTAAACCTCTTGGTATATTGTCAAAAAAAACCCAGAGATGGAGCTTGTCATGGGGGACTAATGCATTTTTCACCAGGGCTGCTGCAGAACCAGCATTAGAGCCACATATATTTGTATGAATACTTTTTTGTCCACCCCAATAGACAAATCAGAGCTGCATATCAAAGACTTAAAGTAAATTTCATGAGGAAAGACACACAAAGGAGATCAAATTTCAGACATATATTCCACAAGTGTTAAATTTACTAAACATGAAGATTTTTTTATACAATGTGAAGAAAATGTACAAGCATTGCTATCTAAAATGAGTTGTTGTAAGGGCAAAAGTGCTTTCTTGCAAAGTTGGATGTTTATTTATAAATGGACTGAGGATATCTGCCATTGTGGCTCCTTTTCCTGAGTTTTGCCAGTTGTTCTGTGATGCATATTGGTGACAAAGATGTCTGCTTTGGAAATAAGGAACTATAGATTTATATTTTTTTTACATTTTCACAACACTAGGTGTATGATTTCACATAGATTAAAAGTAATTTCCCAAGATGTTTCTCGTAAAATGGAATGATAGAATTATTGCACGAAATGTTTCCTTCCAGAAGCTTTGAAAAAACCTCAGATTTTTCATTTACAGTTATTCTTGTGTACATCCATCAACTGCATTTACGTTCCAGACTGGATTGAAAATCAATGCAAACATTTCCAAAACAGTCTGTTCAGTATGGTAATTGGCTCTTGCCATGGCAAGGTGCAATACTGTTAAAAACCCTGAAGATTTTTCATGGATTCTAGTACTTTACCACAGTATAACCATTTTAGATGCCACTGTTAAGTTTGTGACCTCGAAAGAAGGATGACATGTAAAGGTTAACCAAGATCAATAGAGGGGAGAATGGACAGAATCCAGAGAAATGTCACTTCTTTTTTTATGATTGTCAGAGAATGCTTGAAGCAATCTTAACAAACATAGCATTTTCTGGGAAATATTTTTTTTTTTTTTACATGTTGATTGGAGTAAGAACATTTTAGTTCTAGTTATGAGTTTAAATGTGTTTAGACTGTTGTAATTTCTGTTCCTGGGTGTCCTAACTTACAGGTGCCTAAGTATATAACTAAACTTGTTTTTTCAGTGTTTTCACCTTTCATGTGAGTGGAAACCAGCATATCTCATCACAGTCTGAAAGTCTCATGTGAAGTGATATGGCTCCAAATCCACAGAACCAGAGAATGGTTGAGGTTGGATGGGACCTGTGAAGGTCATCTGGTCCAACCCATCCTGCTCAAGCAGAGCCACCTCAGACCAGCTGCCCAGCAGTGTCCAGGCAGCTTTTCAAAATCTCCAACTCACTGTCCGTGGAGAAGGGGTTAGGAAACAACAAGGAGAGAGAAACTGTTTTATTCCTTTGTATAATGGTCTGCCAGAAAATTTACACGTTGCTCTTTCTGTAACTCTGCTAGATGGCAGCAAGAGAGCAGGAAGCTGATGGCCATATGTCTGTTAAAAAGGAAATGTAATTGCATAATCTTTCAAATGCTCAGACACACAGATTGTGGTGGTAAAGTATGTGAGTGCATAGTGAGAAAACAAGTGGCTAAATGGGACATTTTTAAGGAAAGTATCTTTTAAGTCTACTGAAGTTGACTGCAGCAGTTTTGGTGATACATGTCCTGAGCCTAACAGGAACAGTAAAATGAAGCAGAATCCCCCTTCAAAAATCTTTCTTCATTCTCTTGAATGATACTAACAGCAGTAGCATTAGGGACATCTTCATATATTTAGGCAGAGCCTGGATGCTTTCTGGAATGGATTATGTTCAGAGGTGACTGCATGGTTGCCTGTGTATCTTCCTCTGACTAGTGGAGTTGTTCTTCCAGGAAAAATCATTATGGGAAGTGCAGGAGGATTCAGGGTGGAAGGGAAATCTGGAGATCACCTGTTCAAAACCTTGCTAATTTTCTCCTGTGCAGTAGTCTTCCTACTGTAACCGTGTTTTGCCTTCCAGTTGTCCCTTTACCAGTAAGGCTGATTGAAGAAGTCATTGGGCTCAGATATTCCCCCCGTGCAGCTGCACTGGAGACCAAATGCTGCAGTGGGGAATGAGGAGTAAAACAGTAAAAACCTTTAGAAAAGAGTAATTGTTTTTGGTGATGTGTAACAGATCTTTTCTGTTCAGAGCAGAGTGAAAAGCAAACTCTAGAGCAACGCCTGTTGCAAAATACTGAGCTGCCTGCAAAGACATAATATTTTGTAAGTACAAACCATTTAACTTCCAGCATTTTCAATGGTTAAATTGTGATATGATCCACTTTGTAGGTGTCTACTTTGCTTGTTTGTTTTTTAAGGAGTCCTCTTATTTTTGGTGGAACACTTTTCCACGTCAAAGTCATTAGTTTTGTCCTGTCATTAGAATACCACAGCTATGTTTGTTTTGTTTGTTTGTGGCTTGTCGAATTCTGAGATAGATATTATCTGGGTTAGCTTCTTGGATTTAAAAAGTATCATGCCAGTGGGTAGCATGCTTGAGGATAATAGCAAATGAATGGTCCTGAAGAATTTGGTTTGATCTAGTTCAAAAAATACCTCATTGATTTGAAAGATGTAACACTCATAGGTGGCAGACAGCTCTGGGATAGGTAAACATATATGAGTGAATATGGTTCTAAAGAAGCATATGTGTGAGTTCTGAGAGATCTGCTCTAAAATTTTTCTAAAATCATGTTATTTCTAAATCTGCAGTTGATCAAACTTCAATCTATATTTTTAATATATCTTGAGCGTGTGTAATTTAAAAAGGAAACTATTAAAAAAAAAAAAAGTTTAGGAAATTTGAGGCAAACTGAGAAAAAAACATAAAAGAGTTTTGGTACCAACATGTAGAAAAAAATAAGGTATCTATTTTTTCTCTCCCACACAAAATTAAAATAAAAAATGATGAAAACACCTCTAAAGCAATTACATATTTTGGGCATCTTATTGTAAAAATGTAAAAGAATATTACCATTGAGATGACAAATGGTTTCAGGTATTATAACTGTGAAGAAAGGAAAAATTAAGCCTGTAATCTTTATGAAAGAGAAGATTAAGAGGAGCCATTATGTAGGTGTTCACTGTTCTGGGGAAAGTGCAGTGGATGCAGATGCAACAAAACTGCTGGAGAAATGTGAGTTTTAAATGTGTTATTTTCTTAAGAAAATTACTGATATATGAAGCACAAAATATTTGGAAGTTTTGGAACCTCGAATATGTAAAATGCAGTTTGGTATATGGGAAGAAAAACTGTATATGTGGTGTCCATAAGTTAACATGGGCTCCTGAGTTACACTGAACTGTTTGAGATATGAACCTGTCTCCCTGGCCTTTCACGTTGTGCTTCCAGCCCAGATCCTTGAATAACACTGTCATGATTTCTTCTTCTTTCATATTTAGAAGCGGGTCTGAATCCACAACGGTGCAGACACATGACCTGCACGATTCTTTGATCTCTTTCAAACCAACTGAACAGTAGGATGCTCTAAAGAGTGATGTCCAAAATTTCTGGGTAAGGGTTGGCCACTGTTTGACTCAACAGAGGTCAGTTACTTACTGAAGAATTCATGATACAGGTCTTGGAGTCCTAAATTCAGTCTCCCAACATCAAAGTAATTGGACATGATAATGCCAACATTGCACATCACAATAACATTTCAAGTCCTATGAACTGTGGAAATGTCACCTGCTGTCTGACTCCCATCCAGGATCAAACGGTCCACTCCACTGAGAAGAAAAATAGCAGCTTCTTACAACCTCTCAGATGAAGCCAACATCCTAGACTTGAGCCAAGCTGGATGTCACGGATTTGCTTTGGGCTTAGCAGGACTTAGGGTTCATCGTTTGCTTTTAGTAAATGGAGGGCAGCTCTCCATTCTTGGAGTCAGCTTGGATCTCTCCCTTGGTTTTGGTATTACCCACAGTAACATAATGTCCTGAGCAATGAAGATGACAAGACAGAGAGACTGTCACTATAACAAAGTCTGTTTTCCTTTCTCTAGCAGGAATGATTAAAACAAATTAAACTATGAGTGCTTCCATTATGGAGACCATGTAAGGATTGTTTTTCTGTTTTGTTCTTGGCAACATTTCTTAGAGCTACAGGAACTGGTGAGATATTTTGAACTTCGACATCAACAATATGCAAATTTAATCTTCTCTGCTTATCCTTTGCAGTGTAGGAAAATGTTATTGTTTCCAAGCTAACCCAGGCACTGGCTCATATTTATTAGCAGATGAGGAACAGCTAATTGAGACCACCCCAGAACAAGGCTGAGCTCCGCTGGTTGGCAAAAATGCACATATAGGATCCCTGGCCATATTAAGAAGGAAGAATTGAAGAGTAGCTTTTCTTGAATAGCAGCTTTTGGTACTATCTAGGATAGATGTATACAGTGTCATGTTTCACAGAAAGAAAAGTATAAAAAAAGTCAATCTGACAATCTTTTGGCCAACTGACACACTGCATTTAGCTGGATGCAGAAAAATTAAAAAAACCCCAAACAAGTGCTAAATGGGACACTTTCTACTATGGAAATTAATTGAAGTTTACTTTGCAGAAGTGGGTATTGTGTATAAATAAAAGTAACAAATTCCTGAACAACGACATGAGTATTCTTAAAAGCAGAAGTATATGGATTCAGGTATCTAGAACTGACAGAATCTATAGATCTAGATGTCATTTCTAATAACTGAAGGGAAATAAAGCAGTGATGCAAGCATTCTCCTTTTCAATCATGGGGAAAATGCTCTTTGGCTTAAAGTTGAGTGACATTAAATTAGAAAGTATTGCCTTATACTTTTTATACTTACATATATCTTTTTCTGCATGTGTACATGATCACTTCTACTGAGGTCTGATCTTACTGAGATTGATGACTGAAGAAAAATCATTCCTGTTTTGTGTTAATATTATAAGAGATGTTTACATGATGTTTACAGAAAAGGTAATGGAAAAGGTAATGGATTATCAAGTCTATTTTTAAAAATCCAGTGACAGAAGGGGTAGCAAAAGAGAAGGAATTATGTGAGGAAATAAACTTCAGGCATTTAAAAATATATGTGAGAGAATAGTTTACTTACTGATTTCAGACAGAAAGCAGAATTCTGGGATCTCATACGCAGACTTTAAAAAAATATTGCCTAATCATATAATCATAATCATAATTTTAATAATATTGTTTATTATTAGAATACAACTGAACATTTTGAAGCTTTTTCCCCACAGCCTGGTAGTATTTAAATATGATAAGACATTCTGCTCCTATAGCCAAAACTGAAGTTCCACAAAACATGTGTGTTACAGCTTAACCATAATAGCTGTACCACAGGATAAACTCATACCAAAACCATGAATTGGTGACAACAGAATTATGAAACCTGGTTTCACAGTCTTATCTACCCTCAGTCTCCTTCTGTCCACCTTGTTTCATCCTCTGATCTTGAGCAGATGTGAAGTAGTCCCCCAGCTCACAAGTACAAAGCAGAATGATAAAGAGAACAGTCTTTAAAATATGTCTATATATGCAGATTTTTACTATGAACTGTTCAAAACATACGGGGAAAAAAATCATCGAGGCTGCCCACATTCTGGAGCAAGGGAATAGCAGGAGGAAGAAAGAGCAAAAGAGAGGAGTTTTTATGGAATTACCATGGCCCCCATTCCCCCTCCCTGGCTCTGCTTGGGTTGGGAGAGGTAAAGGAGTGGGAATGAAGGAGTGAAGTTGAGCTTGGGCAAGGGCGTGAAGGTGTCACTTTAATTTTTTGTCTTTGTTTCTCACTACCCAACCCCATTTTCATTGACAATAATGTAAATTAATATCCCCCAAGTCAAATCTGTTTTGTCCATAATGGAGCCTGATAAGTGATCTCTCTGTTTATCTTGCCCCATGAGCTTTTCTCTTCTATTTTCTTCAACTGTCCTGTTGAGAAGAGTGAATGAGAGCTGCTGGGTAAGATTCTGGCACTTAGGTGAGGTCATTCCACCTTAATACTACTTATTGTGGGAAGATTTTGGGGGTGTGAAAAAAAAATATAGGTAGACCACAATATTATTATTAAGAAAAATGTTCAATATAATAATATTTTTCTTAAGAATAAGGAAATTTTATCCTATAGAAAAGCCGCCTATTAAAAAATCCTTCTAAATAACGTACATTTCCAGTCTCCTACTAAGGCAGAATACATCTTAAAGATCTTTGGTACACTTTTCACTGAGCAATTACTGGTTGTTCCAGGCCCCAAATACCAACAGAATTAAATGGAATAGATGCTCAATAAGAGTCACTAAATTCAGATGGAACAGGTGAATTTATATACGTGAATTATCTTGCTTAAAAAGTGTAGCACATTTTAAAACATTTTGCCTGCCTGATGTTTCCCTTACTTGCAATGAGAGATATATGTGAGCTTTTCAACCAGAGCTGCTGTATAAGAACAGTAATAAAAGACTGTGCACACAAAAATAGAAATGGGGGAATTCTGATCACTTGTGAGCTTCTGTGTTTAGTACTGGTATGGTTTACCCAAGGGGAAAAGAAAGAGACATCTAATATGGGGTAAAAAACCCCTTTTAGTTCAGTGAAGATTATCTCAGTATTTTGCAGTTTCTCTGTTACATTTCTTACTAGAATGAATGTCTTTAGTATGAAGGTGTTCCAGAGTTAAAATGTAGAATCCAGTTCCACTGAGTTACTGTTACCAGTATCTCATTAAGTGTGCATGTGTAAATTTTACTTGCAATCTAAAATGACAGTCTGGAAAGTGGAAAACTGAACTGGTTTAATCTTTATGCATATACTTAGTAACAAATTTGCACCATTTATTTGGAAAGAAAAGGTTAATGAGAGAGTTGTTTTGAGTCAGTAACCTATTAGCCACAAAGAAGATGCCCAATGTTATATTTCTCTGAAATTTCCTAGCTGAAGACATAAAAAACTTTCAATTTCTGAAAACTAGGCAGCTAAGCTGAAACTAGTACTGGCTCAAAATATTTACAGTTAAAGTGATTAACCAGTGGAGCAGAATATAAAAATATGTGATACTTTATCTTTGACACAGAGCCTCTAAATTGAGAGTGGGTGTCCCTCTGAAAACCCAAGTGTCACTCAGCCACGAGCTGAACTTGGCTCAGGAATGGCTGAATTCACTGTCCTTGCTTCTGTTGCAGATGATATCGAACCACATTCCACAAATGGTTCCTTCTGCTTTAAACATCTGTCAGTGTCTGTGTGTCTGCCTTGCCCAGGTGTGAAGAGATGAAATAATACTGTGTGGTCAAGAAAGGAAATGCTCTTAGATAGATGGCTATCAAAAAAAATAATGTTAAATAAAATAACTTGTGGGAAGGCAGCAAACTCAGAGACCACTCGAAGTTTTAAAGACATGTAAGAAAAGAACGATTGAGTTACTAATATGATTTAATATGTAATTTTTTTTGCAAGGTTGAATTGTATTTATAAAATTTACTTAAATTGTCTCAAAGTCCTCCAAATAAATTTGGACAATTATCTATCAGGAAAAAAAGGATCAGAAGTGTTATATTCCAGAAAGTTAATCTACTTGCATCCATTTAATCATTACAATTGTTGTGCTTTGTAGTGTGCATAGAATAATATGAAGCGATTTTGCACTAGTTTTTGGTAACTCCAGGAATGCTCTGTTTTAGTAGTCTCAAATTCATGAAGAGGTGTGTATGATTCGTGCTTCATTATAATCATCCCTTGAATAATCAGATGATAGTCCTTAGAAGAAATGAAACACCAGGCTAGATGTACTGTTCTTGTGTTTGCTATGACAAAATCATATGTTTCTATGGCAACAGGGTTAATCTATACTGTTTCAGTTGGATGAACCCTGACAAATTTTGCTACCTAAAGTAATCTCCACTGTGACATTAGATTGCATAAAATAAATTGTCTGAGTCTAGTCTTTTTCACTATTTAACCAAGATGTATTAAAGAATTTGAGTAAGGTACCACAGCAGTCCCTATTCAGCACTAAAATGCGGTGCACAAAACCTCCCTTCTTTAAATCGTATTTTCTTGGCTACTGAAGTAACTAAGTCATACCAATCTGACTTTCTACTTTTTTGTCTGATTCCCTGCAATGAATACATTCTGAAATTTAGCCTCTCTAAAAATTAAAAATTTAATTGAACTGCTTTGCCTCACAGCCTTGTGAAATTTCTGCTCCTGTGGATACCCAGATCCATCAGAGGCTTCAAGCCATCCTTGCCTAGTGTGTCAGCAATGCAGATGAACTGCGGTTTCACCTTTTAGGAATGCATGGTTTTGAATAAAATTAAGGCACTCACAGATTTTTATGTGTACAAGAAAAGGAGGGGGGAAAAAATGTCCTTTTTAGTGCAAGGAAATGTAGAGCTCAGTTAAGGAATGACAGTGTATCGTGTGTCTGCTCCTTCTGTTCTTTGGCCTTAGGCTGTGGCTTCTTGAGGAGTCAGGTATTCATTCCCCTGTGGCATTTCCCTGGCAGCAGAAACCTTTTTTCCTGTGAAGTTTCCTTCTTCAGATGAACTTGCAATTAGTAAAGATATCTTTGCTCCTGTAGGTATTTTTCTTTCCAGACCTGCTCTTGGTCTTCTTCCTCAAAACATGACTTAGAAGTTAAAAAGGAACTTAGATGTCTCTCAAGTTTCTTTGTCAAATGACCCTGAATGACTGTCATCGGTTCATTACATTTTCCTTGTAGGTGCTTTGTTACTTCACTTTAATTCTTCAGATCTGGGAGTGTAAATCTACAGTCATGACCAGTTTTGCTCGTAACTTGTGCCACTTGCTTGAAGAATCATGAAAATTTAGGGACAGGCATCATATTTCTTTCCATCTCTACTGGATTCCAGCTCACTATGAAGGAAAAGGACAGCAGACAGGGTAAAAAAAGTGATTTTCAAAGTGATGCTGTAATGCAAATGCTGGCAAAATCATAACTGAACTTCAGACATGTTATATGGAGAAAGGGGCCTTGAAATAGATAATATTCCCTGATACAAGCAACAGAAATACTTAGACCTTGTTTTAAACCTGCAGTTCAGTCAGCATACTCCAGATGGCACACAGTGATGATAAAATTATTCATGTGCTACTTTGAGGGATGGAATATGCAAACAGAAGGAGCTTGTTAACACAGAGCCCCGTGGAAGCTGCCTTCAGGACTGACAGTCATCTGTACATCCAGAGAGCAAACAAAACTTCCAGCTCTTTAAAAGATAGGGGGGAAAAAACAAACAAACAAACAAAACCACCTGTGTTAATCTCAATGATAATGCAGATACACAAATGTTTGAAGAATTGTCACCCTTTATATGCTAATAGATATTGAATGACAGATGTTTTCCAAGCAGAGAGATGATTAATTTGGCCCTAAGTTACAAAGAAATTCAAGATACATGAATATTTAAGGGAGATTATTACTTGAACGTAATTAGAAGGGATATACCAGTAACTTCTTATATTAAAGATACTTTGCTCAACCTTTTTCTTATTCTGAGTAAAAACTTTCCTTGTGATTAGTTCTAATTAAAATGAGTGCTGCAAACTGCAAAGGGCAACCATATCTGAACATTTGTGTGCTTAGATTTCAAGAATAATTCTGTGAGACATTAGTACATGCCTACATATATGATACAAGAAAGAAGGCAATTCACTGACTTAATTTAAGCAACAGGCCAAAAGCCATATTACACAAAATTTTTACAAACTAATATTGCAGAAGCTTATCAGGTTTTCGAATTGTGGCTTAAAACCTGTATTTCAAGTGAAATGCCAAATTTTACAGGATGTGAGTGCTAGTCCTGACTTTGTGCTGAATGAGGACTGTGTTTTTTGAAGATTTACAGAAAGAACAAAACAAAATTTCTGGAACTTCTGATGTTAATGCAATTTCTAACAAAAATCCAGCTATGTTGCAGAAACAGCTTGCAAACTGGCCCTTCTCACTTTGCTGCCCAAAAGGCTCTCTTGAGACCTCACGAGAACAGTTTTCCTGAAGCACTGGTCCCATCTAAGGATAGGCAAATGGTGAAGCAGTTGTCTGAAAGCAACAGAAAATGGCACTAGTAGAGCAGCTTTCCCTACAACAACCCTCTGAAGCATATTTAAAATAGTTTATTCTGTAGTCTAGGTGGCTTTAGATAAATGCCACAGCAATGCTCTCTGTAAATGCACAAATCTAGGTAAGTACCGTATTGTGCGAGAGGGCAAGGTTTACTTTTTGTAGTTCCACACATTGATTCTGATGAACATTTCATGCAAAAGGAGTTTCTGTAGTAGAACATTTCAGAATTCATGAATAGTAATTGAGCCCTTTAGTTGTGCACTAAACTTAAATCCATTATTCTCCATTTAAAGCAGACACATCATGTTGCTCTACAGAACACTGCTCTGTCAATTCAGTGCTTTTTTCAGTGAGCTGGGCTGGAATATTAAGCACTCTTTGCTCTCAGTATTCTTGCTGTGCTTGGCACATTTGGATTCCTTTTGAAATAGGCAAATAGCAATTCTGCTGTTCATAATGAATAGCCTATATGTGTATATGCACCTTGCCTTTGAAAGGGAGAGCATATATTATTTGCCACATCTTGAATCTTTGGCAACTGGTTTGCTTCATTTCCTCTCTCTCTCTCTCTCTCTCTCTCTCTCATAAGCAGCGAGACGTAAAATGTAATAAAAGTCCCTGACAGATTTTTGTCTTCTATACCAAAAAAACCAGTCTGCTTTGGTATTCAAAATGTATATATACATATATTTTTTTTTCCTGTCATGAACAAACTAAAGAAATACATGTAAAAACAAAGAAAGATTAAAGTTTCTAAAAGTCCCCTCCCATGCTGAATATTTTTCAATCATTTGCTAGCATGCAGCTATTACTGTGCCTAGGTTGTAGTGTGCTGATGCAGCCATATGTCTGTTCATACCATGCTAGTGGAGATACAATTCAACCTCTCCCCATACAATTTTTTTTTGTTGCTAAAGTTCTATGAATGCACAGCATAAACCCTGCTGGTATGTCCCAGTAAGTGTGTGCACTGGAAGGATTTTATGTTCATCATAAGCAATGAATCATGCAGTTTTGCTTAAATGAATTATCTCGTTTGAGAACCGTGTGGTAAGGTGAGTTTTGTAAAAGCATGCCAAAATTGAAAGTTTCCAGCCTCCCAATTTTTTTCCCTGTTAGCTGTGGTCCTGTTACCTTTAGATCCACATTGATAAGGTTTGCCTGCACAGAAGCTTGGGGGAAGAGGAGTTGATAAGAGCATCTGAAGAAAAATTATCTGTGTCTTTTGCTTAACAGATCTGTACAGCTTCCCGTGTCTAGGAGAAGTCATACAAGGAAATGTCTCATTTTCATCCTTAGTGTTGGCGTAACCCTAAAATAATTTGATTCTATGGAAAAATTATGATGGTACTTATACAGCAGGACACACAGCACGTGGTGTTTCTCTCTTCTATACCAGCAAAGTTGAAATACAGTTGCGTGGGACAGCCCTCTGTTTCTGAGCCACTCTGTGTATGGAGCTGAGTCTACAGCCTACTGCTCCTGCCTGCATTGCCTGATGGTGTTTTCATCTGGGCATCAGGTAGATGTTAAGGTAAAAGTGATCAGCAAAAAGCTGAAGCTGCCAACGTTACGATGATGGATTAAAACTAAGGCCGCTTAAAACGGGTGTCACGATTCTTTGCCAGCAGTTACCTGGTTAGATGGAAAAGTGAGGGTTTCTTCAGCACAGCACGTTGCAGCACCCATTTATATCTCTCTTGCCAGTCAGTGATGGCACTGAATAATCTCCATGTTTTACCTGGTGTGGTAACACCTGTGCAAAGGGAATCCCCAGTTTCCAGACAGTTAGCAGGAAAAAGCAGCTTGAGAAGACTTACAACCATATTTCAGTCTCCTAAACTCAGAAGATGTCAATGAAATTCTTTAAGATTACCAATTACAACTGTCCTGTTTGAACTGAAGGATGTGTGAGGAATGGTGATGCTATTTCAGAAAATTTTTTAAAATGCAAAGCATCGTCTTGCCTCACAACCAGTTTTTCAAGAAAATAAGAAGGTAACACTGGAATTTAAAGATTGTAATTTGAATTTAATATTAATGCTCGGATGCTTGGATTGCAAAGCTAATTGACCCAGGGCTTCATGTAGTGTACAAAGTAAATGCTCACCCCGAAAAGCCAATTTTTTTTTATTTTATTTTTTTGTCAGGAAATGGAGACATTCTGCTATGGGCTAGGGTTTGTTCCTTGCAGAGGTCAAACCAGTGTCTGTTTGAAAAATTCATGATCCAGGAAAGGTAATTTTTAATGAATATTTATGAAAGATGTCCTTTCTTATCAGAGCTGTGCAAGTTTTCAGAAGCTTGCCACTAAGTCTGACTTCTGATTTTTAGCAAATAACTTGCGAGTTCCTTCTGAGCAAATATTCAGGTTACATTTTTGTCTAGCTTTTTCTGTTTTTTTTCTGGGATGTATCTTTTTGCATAGTAAGGCATATCACTGTGAAGCACGTGTAATGCATCATATACAGGTTGGGTTTCTTTTCTATAGGAGGCTAATGTTTTGAGAAGGTTAATGTTTTAAATTAATTATATTTCAGTGTTAATCACTTAAAAAAATCATCATGAAAATAAACACGACCTGATGGGTTTACATAATTCGTTTTTCTAATAAAATGTGTAGCTAGAATTGCCAAAGATCAATAACTGGAAGGCTTTGCTAGACTAGTTTGCTTTTCTGGAGTCTCAAATCTTACCTGCAAAGCCTCAGGGTATTGCTGAACAACAGGTGAAAAGAATATTCCTTTGGGGTTTAACACTATAGCAGCACCTAGAAAAAGAAGCTGAGGTTGGTGTCTGGTCTTGTGTTTGTAGTGGTTGTTCAGCACAGTGTGTCTGAAGAGCTTGTTGTGCACTCGGCAGAATAAAACGAGTCTGGAGCCAGAAGGGCTCCGAGGTGCAGGGACTTGCCAAAACCACGTGGCAGGCAAAGGCTGAAGCATCATCATGACCAACTTCCAGACTAAGTTTTGTATTCCACGGGCAATGTTGTTTTAAATGAGTCCATGCCAAATATCTCAAGAAAAAATATTGCGCCTAATTCTAGATAGAGTCATAACGGATGAAGAAAGTACTGGATTCTGATTTCTTCTAACAGTTGTACAATTTACAATTGCTGTGAAGAATTTCACTCACTTTCCGCTCTGGTTTTTTTACACCTTTTGTTTGTTGAAAGGACTTCACATTTTCATGCTACTTAATTTCTCCTACGTGAGAGGTTTAGCTAATATTCCTTATCGTCCTCATCTAAAAACATTACTTATTATTTCATTGTATATTATAATATCATCATATACAGTACTTTAAATCACGCCTTTTTAAAGGATACAGTTTGATCATAGTGATGCATCTTTTGTATAATGCCACCTTGTTTGATGCCTGTGCACACAGTGACCATCCTGGGGCCAACATCAGAGATGTTTAAGGTACTTTCAGCAAGGAAGGACTCTGACAATGCCTCAGCAGCCTGAATTTCTGCTATGCTGCTTAAGAGTTTCCTTCCATTTCTGGCCCCCTGGGCTGGTTCCCTCTGGAATTGCTTTCAGAGCTAATCCCAAGTGGATGGGAATTATTCACAACTTAATTTAATATAGGAGTACAATTCTCAGCTGGTAGATAAGCAGGCTTAGAGGCTGTATATTGTCTTAGGGTTCTTTTTAATACTCTAGATGGTAAATATAAATTTTGTAGACAATATCAAAAGTAATATTACCTTTCAATGGAATCCTGGTGAAGAACAATCACCTCATGATAAAGTCTTGAGTTTCTTTGGTTCTTTTTGAAGATTTTAATAACTATGATGTGTATCAAATAGTATTTAACTGAAAAAAAGGAAATGTCTATTATATAGGAGAAATATAATATCATGTGATTGTACAAAAGCATAGTTGAGTGTATTTTACATTTTATGTGGAATAAGGAAAAAAGACCCCACAACCAACACCCAAATGAGTAAAAATTACAGGTAAATTTTTATAAATATCTAAACAAAGTAATTTTAATAACCTGCATGTTACCCAAGAATCCACAAGTTCCAATGTGTCACTGAAGTTAAATCACAAAATACTTTCTAAAACTGTCATTGTTATGCTTGTTTGTGTATACCTAATAAGTAGAGAAGAAAGAATCCTGAAGAACAGCTGGGTGTGGAAACTAGAGAAGGCAGAGAGTCACATAGCTGTTTTGACTATCTGTCCTTGTTTTAGGTAACAATTTCTAATGGATTTGATGAAAAATGTGATAGAGAGTCTGGTGTAAATCTAGCTATTATACCTCAGAAGTCTCTTTGAAAATATTAAGGATCTGAATCTACAAAATTAAACCAGAGTTAAGGTCTTCTATTGCTTAGAGTTCAACCTGTCTGATACTGTCTGTGCCATTTCCCCTCCACCTCTTTGATTACGTATTTTTCCTCTCACATCAATGAATTCATTGTGAAGAGTAGTTCTGTGACCATCTGAATGACGGTTTCTCTTGTGCCTTTACTGCTCATGTCTAATTTATCTCTGAGAAGATCAAGTAGGAGTGGTGGTTAACCCGACTGCAACCTCCCAAACCAGATGGCTTTGATGAAGGAAATCATGAAGTATTATTTGGTTGTATTGTTCTTTTCCCCAAGAACTCTGCTGTAGTTCCTAAATAGTGGGACAAGTTCTCCCAGTGCAAAATAAAACATCTTTTAGAAATAACAGTAAGTGCATAATGAGACATGCAAGTGGCTGCCAGCCAACAGTACCTTTTCCTACCTCTTGTTCAGTCCTACATCCACGTTCCGTTGTTCCCTCTTGTGATGTTTGGAACTATGTGTCAATTCTATTTTTTTTTTTTGCATAGAAAACAAATAGTAATATACAGACAACTCATAATGATACCTTGTTTCTTCTGATAAGTGAATGCACTTAAGCCTCATCTTTAATTGATAGCTTAACTGATTAGTCCTACTTAAGAAGTCATTCCTGCCAGTTTGAAATATATGTACTAGGCAGTATACATGAAATATATGTTCTTACTTCAACACTACCTACTATTGTCCTTCACTCCCCTGCTGAACTGATTCCTTTATATTTTGGTTGCTCAACTTATTTTGGCTGGACTCTAGATACCATTCAAAAAGCTGACTGAAATGCATCTTCTCCTCAGGTCAAAGGCTTTTAAGAGGCTGGAAGTTTTCATCTAAAAAATAAATAAATGTAAAAGCTTTGGTAAGCTGAGTCTGTCTGGTTGGCAGGTTCTGGCTAAGTAAAGTAACAGAAGAACCAACTTTTTTGTTATCCTTTTCTTATTTCTTCTCTAACATCTAGAGATGAAGGTGAAAAGTCCTTTTTCTTACAGTTCAACACTATACAGAGGAGTTATGGTAGTAGACTTCATAGAATGGCTTTGAGTTAGACAGGACATTAAAAATCATCTAGTTCCAACCCCCTACTGTGGTCAGGGACACCTCCCACTAGACCAGGTTATTCACAGCCCCATCAGGCCTGGCCTTGAACTCTTCCAGCGGTGGGACAGCCACAATTTCTCTGGCAACCTGTTCCGGTGCCTCACCATCCTCCACCCTCACAGTAAACAATTCTTCGTAACATCTAACCTAAACCTCTTCTCTTTCACTTTAAAGCCATTCCCCCTTATCCTGTTGCAACAGGCCCTGCTAAAAAGTCTCTTCCCATCTTTCTTGCAGGTCCCCTTCAGGAACCAGAAGGCTGCTGTAAGGTCTTGCTGGAGCCTTCTCTTCTCCAGGCTGAGCACCCCCCAAATCTCAGCCTGTCTTCATAGGAGAGGTGCTCCAGCCCTCTGACACCATCTTCATGGCCCTCCTCTGGACTTGCTCCAGCAAGTCCATATCCATCTTTTGTTGGAGGCCCCAGAGCTGGATGCAGTTCTCCAGGTGAGGTGTCACCAGAGCAGAGCAGAGGGGCAGAATCCCCTCCCTCCCCTGCTGCCCACACTGCTTTGGGTGCAGCCCAGGACAGGGGGGTTCTGGGGTCCCAGTGCACACGGCTGGGTCATGTCCAGCCTCTCATACACCAGCACCTCCAAGTCCTTCTCCTCAGGGCTGCTCTCAATCCAGCTCCACCCAGCCTGTATTTGTGCTTGGGATTGCCCCGACCCTCAATAGCGACCTGAATTTTTTTCGTTTACTTGTAGATTTGATAAAAGAGAAACAGAAAGAGTAACCACATTTTTTTTTCTTTTAGTAGGACCTGTAAGTCACTCTGCCAGAAGCCAGGAGAAGGTTTAAATACCCTCCTTGTCCTTTTGTGTTGTGGGATCTCTGAGAGCAGACACATGCAAACTGGCAGTGCAGGACAGTCTGCTCTCAGGAGGAGTGATGGCATATGAAAGGTCAGTATGTGCTTAGGGTCATGCTTTGTCACTGTATACAGGAGTGTGCAAGGTGTTGCAAATCTTTGAGGGGAGGTGGGAAAATCAGCAATTTGTGAAACCAGTGTCAAAACTGAATTGACCATAAGATTGTGATTAACTATCTTTAATGGTTATTTTAGACTGCAGATTTTTTTCCTGAACAGAAATTGTTGTTTGTTAGCTATAATTTTGTAACCCTTCTTTTAAAACAGATGTTCCTTAAAGAAATCTTATTAGGAAAAGCTTTTTATGCTCATTTTGGCCTCATCCTTGAATTGCCATCTGGGTTTTAACTTACATATATCAGTTGTCAAGCTCTGCTCCTGATACAGTGAAATAATTAAGGATTTGCTTAATGGATTCCCTGAAGTAAGACTTTAAGATTTGCTACATGTTTGCTTTAAAATAAGATCTTACAAAAGAACAACTCATTAAAACCTCTGGAAATTAGTAACCACATTTAATAAAATCATTGTCTGCTTATCCTTGGACAAAAGTGTTAAAGAAGGTCCAGCCTGAACTAAAGTGGCCCTTAGTTTTCCAGGGGCTCTTTTGTTTTTCTTTTCTTTTTCTCTTTTCTGTATTCTTTTGAAAAGGATAAACGGGCCAAGTCACAACCCCAAGTATCCATTGATGTTATTCACGTCACTGAAATCCTTAAAAGTTGAGAATGAAAAGCATCTGTACACCCAAAATAGTATAGCTATCACAACCTTTTTTTTTTTTTCCCTGCTTCTGGTTTCTGGACAGCAAAAATTCCTTTGTCTGTCCCCAAAAGGGGCAGTGTAGCTTCAAGGCTTGGAGCCTGACTGGACTCTGCAGCCCCTCATCACTTCCCTGCTGGGAGGGAATTCTGCAGCTCTGAAATCTGCCTCAGTGTGGATTTATCTCTCAATTAGTTGTCACAGCTTGGTTTTGATGTACCTTCTCCTCAGGGAGCTGCTGGGCAAGGGGTTTATAAAACCCTACTGAAAGTCCTTCCAAATAAACATATGAAAGTTGATTTGTCCATATGCAGTAGTTTCTTACTGACTAAAGGTATCACGGTAAAAAGCTTGATTATGGAAATTCAGTCTCCCTATCTGAAAATAGAAGAGGACATTTGTAGAAACCCCATACTGTCAGAAGAAAGCTAACTACTACACAATGCACTGAAATGTAATCAGGTTGTGAATAACCTGTAATTCACATACTTTACAAAGGGTTTTAAAATAGCTTTCTGGGCTTGAAGTAGTTTTGCCCCTGTTATTATACTTACAAATAAAAAAAAATCCTTTATAGGATTTTTTTTTTTTTTAATTTAAGGAATGAAGTTTCTAAGATCACAGCAGGCCGCAAAAGATGACTCCAATTTATGCAATAATTGAATAATCTCCTTAATATACTCTCTGTTGGGTACTCAGACACTTTTGAAAGGCACTGCAAAATTTTATACTCTTCTGTAGCCTCGCTGACTCTTTTGTGCTTCACAAGCAACAGGAATTAAGTATTAAAAATCACAGAGGCAGGGCATGGAACAAAGAGGTAGGAAGCGATCCCCCGACCTGTATGCTGGGCAAATTATGTGCTCTTCTTAAATTATTCCACAGAGCTATTCAATCAAAGTGTTTGGGTTATTTTAACAGGCCAATAACTCCTGTTCCACTGCTGGATTGCTTGGGGAGCCCTGCTCCTGTGACAAACTGCAGCTGACATTTTATCTTAGGGCAGAAATCTGCATGTGATGGGATGGAAAGCTCAGTCACAGTCTCTCTTACACTTTCTTTTCTCAATTATTGTGGGATTTCCATCAGTTACCACCTTCGTTTTCAGCCTTCTATTTTTTTAATTGATTTTGTGCTGTGTGGCCCACTGAACTCAAAACCATCATCTTTTAACATTGTGAACTTGGGAGGGTTTGTGCAGTTAATTGATGCTCATCAGTACAAGCCAAAATAGGAGTCATTCAAGTCATTGTCTGAATTCATAGACACTGTCTGTGAGGGAATTTAGCACAGATTATTTTAAAAATATGAATGTGGTAAATGTGTTCTTGTTTAACTAAGAATAAATGAATAAATAGCTCATTAAAACACTGGAAGTAAGAGAAAACTGTAAAAACTTTGAGCAAAATGAGCTGCAAGGAGGAGCTATCTAAAGATATGTGTTCCTGATCAACATTGGAAATACCCATGAAGTATATTTGATATGTCACTATTAGTTATTAGTTAACTGATTGCTTAAATGAAATATAAACATACCATAGCAAAATGTATATTCCTTATAATTAAGCAGGTGCTGCTATTTAGCAGTGAGTGTTTTATTTAGCAATGAGATATTAGTGTGAATGTTAATGAGTGCTCTCTAATTTTGGTAAAATGTTGAGTTCATATTTTTAAGAATATCCCTTAAAAAGGCAGTAAAATCATGCTCCTTGATTTTAAAAACTTGATTTTCACCTAAGAATAGAAAATTCAAATAAAAGTCCATGAGAGCCAACCTGGAATCTATCTCCTTTCTTCTTTCTGAATATTTTCTCCTTTACCTGTTTAAAGTGAAATTTCAAAGCAAATCGTTGTGAAACTCAGCCATTTCTGTTGTGCAACATCCCTGTATTAAAATTCTTATCAGGATAAAGTGGGACATATTAGAATCACAGAATTCTTTCATTTGGAAAAGACCTTTCAGATTATCAAGTCCAACCTTGAATTGCGAAGAATCCCTGCAAGCTTCTCCCATTAACTTAAAAAATGTTTGATTTGGGTTTTTTTTGTTTGTTTGTTTTTTTATTATTATTATTTAAATTGAATAATTGATCATCTCTTCATCTCTAGAGGAGAAGTTACTTGGAAGAATATAGGGACCAAGTGGTAGACCAACTTCACAACCAATTTTTTCTGATTCTGTGGTAATTATATACTAATGAGCATACTTTGGAAACTGTATTGACTCACTGCTTGTCACTCAGAATAGCACCACTGGGTGGTTTGTGTTAGTAGCTGGAAACTGTGGATACTCTTGATTTAAAAAAATTTCCCACTGATACTACTCAGAGAAGCATTGAGGTTTGCATAGTTGGAGTTCAGCTCCATAATATGCAAGGATTATGGGAAGTCTAACAGCTGATGCAAAGTGAGGGGAACTACATGGGGTGAGTAGCATTGTATTTAGAAGTATTAGCATAGTTGGGCTTTAAATCGCTGTAAAATAACAGCTTTAAATTGTATATGGACTTTAGAAGGGAATGAACAAGTTGTGATTAAACTGCGATTTTTTTTTTTAGCACTTCATTTAATTTCCTTCTGTGTATATTCAGCTCTGCTGTGGATTTTGTCATAACAAAAAAAAAAGCTTCCAGTTGTCTGATCTCTCTTTGTTTGACAAGCAGCTCTTTTTTAACACAACAATCTAGCTTTGAAAGCTATTAAAATTCAGCGGATGCCTTTACCTCGGGCCACGTAAAGGGATCAACCGAAAGTCTGCAACTTTGGGCTGCGAGGACTAGTTTTGAAAGTTTTTGTATTTGCAGCTCGCGTTTTGTGGAGCAACAGTGACAACCAGCGGCCAGTCCCCTGAAGTTAGCCAAGTTATTCCTTGCGGGTGTCCTGAAGATTACCAGCCACCCACATCCATCCTTTTCGAACATGAGTGATTTTATGATTCAAAAGTAAAGGGCAGGGCTAATTTATTTCCTTTTAAGTAAAAGTCTTAACTCTGGCGAAGCGTTTAAAAGAAAAGAGCGCTTCTCTTCTCAAGAATAGCTGTGCTCTTGCAACAGAGCTGCCACATGCAGACCAAAAAGGTCCCTGCTGACCCGTGTTGTCCATATTTCAGCACCATATCTACATGTGTATGACCACTAAAGGTTTCTGTGCCTTGCTGGTGGTACATGACACGGATCAAACCAAATTAACTGTGCAAAGCAAACCCTGCTTTAGTTCTTCTGGAGAGAAAAGGTTTGAGTATAAAGGTCACCCTTTGCTCCTGGTTGACAGTTAATACACATAACACATGGCACTGTGTTGTCTACACCTTGGTTTGCTATTTCTTCCTTAAAAATACAGATTTTATCTGAGAAAGAGAGAGAGTGTTACTCCTGGTAGTGATACTGTAGAAGCCCTAGGAAAAATAATCTTATCCACTGCTTTTCAGTTTAAAGAATCTCTTGTGCTCTGAAGTTTGAGCTAGCTGTACTTCAGGATCAGTGGGACTATTTTTGTGGAGAGGTGTCCTTAAGTTTGAGGAAAATGCCAGGCCTCAGCCCAAAGTAGTTTGATTTATACTGTTTAGAATTATTCCATGCATAACATTTTATGGCTTAACGCCAGGTAAATAGTTTACATCAGACTAGAAATACCAGCCCTTTAAACATCTTAGGACACTTCTCCTCCTTAGCAAATGTTTTTCCACCACTACACTGAAGAGTAAATGAAAGGTGGCTGGGAGGTGAAGGTACAAAGGAAAAAAAAACTCTCCAAACCTTCATTTCCTCTTTTCTGGCACAGTTTTATGAGTGCTTATGGCAAATTTGCTTCTGTAATCATAACTTGAACCCATCTGGGGATGAGATTGGCTGCTAGCTCGGTATTTCCACTTAACATATTCATGATTAGCATGCACAGAAGGAGTAGAATTAGGATGAATGTTTTTGGAACAGTACAGATAAATCCTCCTAAATGTAGTACAACAGCTCTGGAAATGCACAGTACTGGAATGTAATGAAGCTGAACTCTATAGAGAGTTTGGTATTCTCAGTACCATGCCTCTCCTAATGAACTCATTTAGATTAGAAAATGGATTTAATATTTCATTGGAATTAACCTGAGCCAGTAAAGAGGATTACAATTTCTTTCCATAAATATGGTGATATTACAGGGTGAGGTAGCATGTTACATGAATATTAAGCATTTTATGAGCGTTGTCATGAAGCCAGAAAGAGTATAAGGTAATTAGGTTTTAATATAGTGATACTGTTCTTATGGTAATTAAATTTGAAAAGTGATAAAAGTATATTTGAAAATTATTTAAATCCGTATTTTGTTGCATTTTAACAACTTTAGTAATGTTTAAAATGAAAATCATGACACGGTTACCCTAAACAATCCATTTCAACAGGTTGTTTTTAAACATGGAAAACCAAAAATAGCACGGGTCCTTAAGACAGGGAAGAAGACACATTCCAGGAAAGACGTGATAAGTTTATTCTATTTTCTTCTGAACAGTATCTACTGGTGGGAGAATACTTACAGAAATAGGGAAAAAATCTTGACATAGATGTAATATTTTTCTTTGTTTTTCAAAACCTTGCAAAGTTGTGTCCCAGTGTTGTTTCTGTCTGTTAGACTGTCTTTTATAGTCACAAACATGTTCCTTATCACTGTCTGTGTTCTCCTACTTTTGAATGGTTATTTACTAAAGAAAAAAGACTAAATCATTGTCATTGTAGTAGTCTTTACATTATGTAACAGCATAAAATCTGCTATAACACTACATATGCTTTGTCACTGCTGCCTCATCAGGGCTTTATACGGTTCAAAATTCTGAAGGATAGTCCAAGATTCAGAACTTTGTTGCATTGCAATCTGAACTGAGCAATAGAATAAAAATTCAGAATTTAATTAAAAAATAATTAGCTATGAAATGTCACAGCTTTAGATTGACTTATTGAGTCTGAAAAGATGTTTCCAAAATACTTCCTTTTCTCGAGGAAGACAAATAATGGGGACTGCTTTATCCTCACTTGCTCTGGGTCTTATTATACCTAAAACCACCCTAGAATTTTCTTTCTGCTGTTACACTTGTGCATTGTGGGACTTGTAACTCAGTTTATTGAAGAAAATGGAGTCCCAAGTTATGAGTCAAAAAATGGTGTGGGATGGGAGGAAAATATATTTCAATGTTCTGATGAGTCATTTTAAAACACTTTGTATGTTTGTACTGATAGAGCCTTAATACACTCAGGGTTTTTTCATTTTTCTTAGTCTCACATGTACCAAGGAAACCTGTGAGCAGTTGGGTTTCATCAATACTTCCCCTCAAGGCCAGCTCTCAACAAATCTTAAATTGCAAAATGTTAAACTCTAAAAATTTGGCTGGTGCCTAACTGGGAGGTGATAAATTCTACTTCAGATTTTCACTGGTTTTTAATATTCATTTTCATTTTCATATTCATGGACTGGTGAGTCAATGTTATTAATCCTTAAAAAAAAAAAAAAACAAATCAAAAGAAAAAAGAAATAAAAAAGAAAAATGAGAAAACAAACTGGTAAGGAGATCCCAAAATTTATTTTTTAGCAGTTGTTTTGGTTTTATTCTGCATTCTGGTGATGATAGTGCTTGTTATTACTATTGCTCTCTTGATTCCCTGGGTCTGGAATTATTTATGTGCATCACTTATTTTGGCATTCCTGCTATATTTATGAAGAGAAGTTACAGAATTCCTTATCTACATAATATTAGTCTGCTTGACCAGCAATTAGTTACATTATTCTGAGTGCTTCCAACCTCGTCATATCTTCAGGGATTCTGCCTTTCTCTCTCGAGTCACCAGAATTTGCTTCTCCAATCAGACACCCTGGAGAGTAAAAAGGAAAGCAGAATGGAGAAAGAGAGATGGAGAGTAATGAAAAGACCTGCTGGATACTTTCTTTCCCCTCTTCTCTCCTCAGCTTTGTTTAAATAATTTCATTTGCTTCCTAAGCCAGTTCTGCCAGTGAATTTTCCCCGAAGAGGTGGGAAAGCAGCGACAGCTGAGGAGATTTGCCTCAAGGCAGGGCTGAAATTCCCTAGAAGGCTAAAATGCTGCACATCATTGTACAGTGGCTTCTCCCTGCAAGAAAATCTCAAGAGGTGGCTCTTCTTTTTATTGAATTTTGATCTTCCTGTGCTTGCAGTACAGTCCTGGGTGAAGTTCTGCACTGGGCTTGAGCAGTGAGCGAGTGGGTTACAATGTCAAATGACAGAACTAAAATTTTAGTAGCGACGTCTTAATGAAACCACACTGAGTTGTAATTGTCCTTTTGTTATAAATACATTTTCTTCCTTGGGCTTCTATCTCTGTTCTCACTCAATTTTTTTCATTTTCATAATTAATTAAAATGGCAATGTTCTATAACCAGTGATTGAATTATATGATATTACTTGCCTAAGGCGATCAAAATTAATCAAAATAAGGAGTGAAAGTTTTGCTATTTTTAATACAGCTGATTTGATTCCTGGGGTTTTGATCAAATTAAATGAAGGATCAAATTAACCAGTGATTAAATTGAGTAAAAGGCACTTTTGTATGCCTGAAATATGTTTTAATTTAATTAATTTCAGGACACAAAATATTAACTGGTGTTTTAAAAATTCATTTGTATTTCACTGTTTGATTTTCTCGAAACTATTCCTTTCCCAAGGTTAGAACCTTTTACAAGAGAAAAACCACACTTTTAAAATAATTTCCTGCTTAATCCTTTCATTTCCCCCCCATACTTTTTAATGCTTGTAGAGAATCCTTTGCACTCATGAACTATTATTCCAAAGCTTCTGAACTCAGCCTACGAAGACCTGATGTGCCAAAGGCCAGTTCAGCAGAAATCTGAGACTCCTCAGAAAAGAGCCTGCCAACATGAGCAGACAATTTTGACCACAAAAGACCTCGAGCCGTTAACATTTAACCCACACATTTGTAGAGGTGTCATCATTTTTGTCATAGAGAATTTCATTAGCGTTCTCTCAGAGTCCAGTTCATATCTTTGTTTAATGGGTTAACACAACTTTTTACTGTACGCTGATAGGCGCAAAGAAATCTAAAAATGAGGTTTCTGTTACGGTGCAGAAGTGGTCTGGGTGAGAACAAAATATATTTTTGTTTGCATGGTCAAAAAGAAAAAGCTTTAAAGTGCACTCATGACTCTTACAGGGAGTTTGCAAGACTGATGGAAAGTGGCTGACCCAGCTGGGGCACAAATGCAAGAAGCTGCAGATAGAGGTAATTTTCTTAAAGGTGGTTTTTACTTTAACATTTAACATTCTTCAGAATCAGAGAATAACACAGTGAAAGGCAAGGTGAAGAACAGGGTCCAATTCTGTTGAGTTACAGTATTAGGCAGGTGTTGCCTTGTATTGAAACACTTCCACTCTTTACTATTAATAGAAGTGAAATAAAGCTGTAAGTGTGTAAACACATCAAACAGTGATTAAAAATACTCGGTGTTGTGTATCAAGGCTGAGTGTATTTATGCATTTGAGGCACTTAAAAAATTTCAAGTGGAATGTATTGGTTGTAAGTGGAGTCTAATCTCATTATTCCTTAGGTCCTGGAAAAGGCACACTTAAAGGATTAGGTCTATTCAGTGTGATCAGCACGGTCAGTCTGTTGCAGCTATTTTTGATTAATGAATTTATTCTTTCAAAAGGAAAAAAAATGTTTTAGTGGGAGGAGAGAGAAAATGAAAAATGAACACTTAGAGAAGTGTGAAAGTACTATCATCCTCTAAGTAGCATTTTATAGTAACTTGTGGTGTCATTTTGAAATAACCTTTATCAGGAGGCGAACAACTGGCACAAGCTGGATTCTGACTTATTCTGTGCTTGGAAGTGATTGTTAGTCAGTGGGAATAGAAGCTGTGAGATAAAATGTTGATGTTGGCAGGTTGATAGTCCTGGTGATAACCTTAGGAGAAGCTTGTAAGACAGGAAAAGGCACAAGGTGCTGGACAGTTAGGAAATGAATGGCTGATAAAGAATAGAGAAGCACTGGAGAGCCCTAGGATTGCATAGATACAAACACTTCAGAGTAAGATCAGCTTTACTTTACTGGCTTGTCTTGCATGTCCTGTGCAGGACTCACCCTTGAGGTTACACACTTTCTTTGAGTCTCTGCCAAATGTGGGTGTTTGGTGCCCTTGGGATGCCCAGTGCCCACACAAAGATCAGGAGATGCTCACTGATGGCAACTAGGTCTGCAGGCACCTGCAGTTTTCCAGGGTGTTTTACTATACACAGAAACATGATCTCTTAGAAACCCTACATGCAAGATCCCTTATAGAACCTAAATTGATTTCCCATCACAATTTTTATGTTCGATAATGAATGTTTTATCTGGTGGGAAAAGGATCTTGAGTTTCCCTTCCTGGTCTTGCTATTAATTTGGAATTTGAGTTTGGACCTGCATTTCAGTTACCTTTTCTATTCAGTGACCTGCAAAAACGAATATAATTCTAGTTATCTATTTTATATATTTATTGCACGAGTAATAGATTTTAAGATCCTTGGATAAACGCTGTCATGAAGCAAAGTGTTTTTATGGTGTTTGCTCTGTGTATTTTAAAATTGCTAATAAAATACTGGACAATTGTTTTATGAGTGTTATCAAAAGTATTTTGAGAAATGCTTGGAACAGCAAGGCAGAGTTTGATGTAAAAGGTCGGTTATATAACTCTATTTCTATTGCATCTTTGAGAGCTATTATATTTTCTGTGGCAGTTTTAACCTTGAATATCAGTGGTATGACATCTGTGAGTTTTTGAACGTTGTTTATTATTTTCTCAAATCTTGCTGATTTATAGAAGTAATTCTTCAATCAGTAATATGTTTTGCTTTGAACTTATTTCTTCCTTATTCCTACTTCCCACTTAATTTTAAGAACTTCAGTTATCTAAAAGATGCAAACAGTAAACCACAGTAAACCACCTACCTGTTATTCTCTTTTTCCTCTGATGGATAAAATCAAAATTCCCATGCTTCCTCTTTGGTGTTATGTACTTTACATGACATCTAGAGGCCAAAATTGATGTGAGCTGTAATTAATCTTTCTGTGAGGCTTTACAGACCCATTGGTAAACCAGAGATAGGAATCACACTGTCTGCATACCTAAAGTTGTTGGACATTCCAAAACAAATCTGCATTCAGGAACTGTATTTCATAGTGTCATCATCCAGCAGATGTAAAAGATCTGTTGAGGGGGAAAAAAAAAAAAGATGTGTGAAAAACCAAGACTGCATTTGTTTTATGTGCAGTCCCCTGTGCAATTAGTGCATATACAAGTTGTACAGTGATCTAATTAGAGCATCTGACATTTGCCTGTGACAACCAGAACCCTTCAGGTAATCAATAGTGTTAATATAAAGTGCCTGATTAAATACACCTTCATTTCCATCTGTATTCTCAAGTTGATATGCAAATTCACCTTGCCTGTATAATTTCTAATACTTATCTTCTGATTCTTGCTTTTAAATATATCTACTTCATCCATCAAAAGATCAAAAGGACCAAATTTTGCTATATAAACTATATAGCTATATATGTTATACTGTTGTAATTTTATATGCATTCTGTGAGCTGTTTCAAAACATCTCATTCAATAAGCTCGAGTTTCATTAAGCCATTGTTACGGATTTGTAAACAGATTACTAAGTGGAGCAAGGAGAAAACAACATGCTTATTTAGAGCTGAAGTTTGCATAGCTTAAATATGGATCACAAACAGGTTTTTTTAATTTTCTTTTCTGCTTTATTAACAGGGAATGACAAAAGTTCATTCTGTGATGATGCGTGCAGGAAAATATTTCCCCTTTTTGAATAGGAAGATCTTTTTCTGCAAATTACTGTGCTGTTTAGATCTGGTTTATCATTTTAGGCTACTTATTTTAACATCTCCTTTTCACCCTCTGAGACTGGTTATCAGGTTTATTATTATCTCAGTCCTGGTAAAAACATGTCTCTCAGGATGCAGGCCATTGATTAGTAATTAGCTAAGCTTGTTTCAAGTCGTAAACACTTTAGACCTTGAACTGATGCTTACACTGAACACTCCTAACTAGTTTATGCTAATTCCTCTAGCCTTGGAATTCAGTTTGGATTACCAACACTCAGCTGCAGGTCCTTGAGTGTTTGAGATCGTTACCAATAACAGTAATTAGCTTCTGTGTAATGTTTTACCTAAGGAAAAAAAAAAAGTCATATTGCTTTAGAAAATTAGATCACAGCGAAGCCTTCATTTAGCATTTCTACTCAATATCCCCTGAACTCTGCTTCAAAGTGGCTGGTCTGGGATTGCTGGGACAGTCTTGCCCCATGGCCAGGGCAGGCAGGTGTCCTGCAGGGTGTCCTGGAGCTGGCAGGATGGCAGGATGCCAGTGCCAGGAACTGCAGAAGTTGGGAGAACACTTGAAACAATTTCTGTTATATTTGCCTGCAGTCACTAACCCTAATTGGCTACAGTCACCTATTTCTTCAGCAAAGGACTATTTTAGCCAAAAATGTCAAATGCCACGGTGGTTTTTGTCATGTCATGAAGGATAATCGTTATCTGTGATTGTTCTTCTCATATAAGTTTAAATTATGTTCATTTGGTACCTAAACCTTTTTTTTAATAGTGAAGGCTGTGAATAATTTTAATGTTTTGATGTCTAAACCTAATATAGCACAGGACTATAACTCAACAATAACTATACAATACTTAAAAAGTGCCTGAGCTAATTATAGGCCTAAATTTTCATGGCCATCACTCTCTCTCCCCTAATTTACACAGATATCTTTGAAATTACTAAATTTTGGCTTCTATATTTCAAATAATAACTGTTTACTCTGGAAAAAAAACTCCATACCCACAACCAAAACATACACATAACACAAACACACATTCCAGGTAAGTTTCTTTACAGGTTCCTTTCCTGTACACCAAAACCTAACAACCTAAACTCAAATGAAAATGAAAAAAACCCACCTCTTTCCACTTCTTATTTTGCAATTTCAATCACAGTTTTTCTTTCAGCGTATTCAAATACTTTAAACTGATAGAATAAGAAAGGATAAAGTTGACCTAAGATAAAATACAAAAGGATGTTGAAGACTTTCTTGGAAATACCAGAAAATGTTTATTCATAGGTTTCTCAGAAATAGTATTTATAAGTCTGTGTATTATGCACATAAATATTTACAAATATAGTTTTCTATTTCTGAAATTTTAGCGTATGTTAAGATGCAAGATGATTGGCATCTCTCAGTTACCAAAATATTTTTTAAAAATGTTTTAGAATTAATTTGATTTGTTGCCCCCTTCCAATTTCCTCAAAATATTTTTGTCATGGTAGGACTACATGAGTGTTAATGTTGATTGGTGTGAAGTTTAGAGGTGGTTTCATTTTATAATGATTATTTCAGAATTATCATGTCCTTTTGACAGTTTAGTGCTTCAAGAACTCATTCCTATTCTTAATAATCTAACAAATATATTTACCTATTAGTTTTACCCTACTTAAATTATTTCAGAACTTCCATACTAATAATTCATAAGCATAATGAAATATTTCTGCATCGGTTCTGATTTTTCCTAGTATATTAAATCATATTTTATTTCAACTTTAAGAGCAGATTCATCAATGTGCTAAAGCAAGTAGAGCATGCCAGGCAGCTAAGCTGGATTTTATGGTTGTTTTGCCTCTCTCCAGCACTGCTAAACAGTCAAAGCGTGTTGATGATGCATAAGATCCTAAACTTGAAATATTTGTGACATCAGCAAGTCATAAAAGGACAAAAGGGAGAGCTCAGTCTCCAAGTCACGATTTCTACAAGCTCTGTGGAAATGTATGATTACATTTTTCTTCATCATGCTCCTTCCCCAGCAGAAGGAATCGTGTGAAAGGGAGTCTTTCAGGAAGTGTTCCCCAGGTAGTGTGTGGTCCACTGGTTTTTAAATTCCATTTGAATGGAGCTGAGTACTCCCCATATCACATTTCTAGTGCCACCCCACGTTATACTTCTGATGGCTTTGCCCAGTCTCCCTAGACTCTTGATATATTACAAGCACCAGAAGTTTTGCCTGCAAATTTGGTTGACTAGTTAGCTCTGATGTCACAGTAACCTACCAGTATTTGATTTTACTGTTGTTAAGTAAAATTAACTAATAGTAAGAGATACTAAACTTAACTCTTCTTTTTCTGGAACAGAGGACTATATACAGGAATTCAATAGCTAATAAAAACAAATTTCAAGAACGCATAATATTTTCTTTTTGAGGTCATTAGCAAAAAAAGAACCCCTGACATATGCTAAATGGACCAACACTTTTCTTACAGTAGTAAAATTTTAATTAACTCAGATTAATTAACTACCTTGTAATTTCACGAAAAAAATTAATTGTTCTCGCAGGCTGCACAGTAATTTCAGAGATAATGCACTACATTCATCACTTAGAACAGAAGTCCTTGCAAGATGGCACTTGGTCAATACAACAAATGGGGTTCCCCCTGAGCCTTCTCCAGGCTGAACAGTCAGTCCCACGTTCAGCCTTTCCTTATAGGAGAGATGCTTCGATCTCCTGACTTTCCCTGTGGCCCTTCCCTGGATTTCTCTCCAGTATGTCCATCTCTCTCTTGTACTGGTGAGCTCAGGAATGGACACAGTGCTCCAGGTGTCACCTCTCCAGCGCTGGACAGAGGGCAAGTATCACCTGGCATGTTCGCAAATAACGCAAAGCTTTGAGAAATTCAGCGTGGTTTTTCTGGTTTTCGGCAGCATAAGATACTCTTCCTGGCCTCCAGCTGTCAGCCAGAGGAAAGCAGATCTCCCTTGGGTTGTAAGTCATATCTGCCAGCCTTGTATGGTTGTCTTGGATGCCTGCACAGTAATGAATGCTATATTTAAGCAACTGAATCTTATCCATGCTGTTTGGTTTCATGGTGTTTGTTTTTTGGTTTTTTTTTGGTTCGATGTTTTGTTTTGTTTGTTTTTTCACATTATCCCTAGACTTTTTAACTTGTTTTAAAAAGGTTTTAGAAAGATTTTGCATAATTGCTTTCCCTTGACAGCTGTTACTTGTTTTCTTGTAGTCCCTTGGGTTTACAAAAACCAAAGGATTGTGTATTTTGTTAGGTTATTCATCCTGGATTTTTTTTTCTTTCTAAAAGAATGTCACTATACTTACTATTTTGTGTATATTAGGACCTCATCTGTCTTCAAAATATCGAGTATTCTGAATAGCAGCCATCCACAAAGTAATAATCTGATGCTGTTACGATAATGTAGCAACCCAAATATATCAGAAGTCAGTAACTGTCTGTAAACAAATTATCTTCTTTACTACATTTGTTTTCCCACATCACTGAACCCAGCATTGGCACTGTGGCTGTATGTGGCCCCAATTGCTGAACCTTTGGTTGCATCTTTTCCTCCATAGGGCATTATCTTTCTGTAGAATGAAAACCTCAGCTGCTGTCCCCCAGGCATCTTCAGTGACACTGAAATAATTGTAAAGTGTAACACAGTTTTAGACATATACACCCAGTTATACTGAATGCCATTAGTAACACCTCCTTGCCTGCTTGTCATCCCACAATCACAGCAAATGCTAACTCATTATTAGGGTAGCAATACTTTTTTACTGTTTTGAGGCTGCACACTACAAGCAGTTCGAATCCAAGTAATGACCTACCAGTAGAATTTTTGTCATTTATGCTTTAAATGTGTTTTTAGTGAATAGACCTTTAAGAAATCAATGAAAGCTCTGAAATGGTCATTTTTCAAATGGCTAATCTCTTCTTCAGCTTTTCCATTGTATCAGATATCAGGATCATTTAAGGCTGAAGCACAAACTACTTTTCTCCCTCAGAAAATTTTTCATTTCTTTTTTTATCTCAAGTTTCAACTTCAGCTACTGGATTTGGGCAGACCTTGGAATTTACATACCAAGTACTTTCCAAATGACTTTGAACTCCTTACAAAGACACGGAAAAGGAAATTAGGTTTAAAGATGATAATTATAAGCACCTGTATCTTGTACCCTTCATGTACATAAAGCTCCCATTGATTTCAATATGGGCTTATTTTCACCATCGGTGTCAAAAATGTGAGTAATTTTATTCGTAGGCTTTATGGAATATGAATTGTAGATTTAGTCCTGATATATCACCTTTAGAATAACAACACCAACAAAAAAAGTGTAATATGCCAGAAAGCAGTAAAACTCTTCTATTACAAACTCTGTACCAGCTTCCATGGCAGGAAATAACCCCAGTTCTCAGTGGTTCCTATTCCTACCACTGCTGCTTTGCAAATGAAACTTCAGAGATAAAACTATGCTTGAAATAATTGCATGTTTACTTTTGCATAAGAAAAAAGAAGACAGTGTGATATTTGTTACCTAGAGAAAAAAACAGTCACCAGGGTCAGTTTTTTTTATTTTATTTTTAAATATTAAGTATTTTCAAGAGTCAGAACGGTCTTTAAATATTTGAAGTAAACCTCTGTAAACTGAGTCACCTCTACCTTTTTAGCTGCATGTGCTGGCTTCTTGTTATGGTTTTTGATGTGGTTCTTGAAATCTATCATTCTCTAGTGCAGAATTGTGTAGTATAAGTGATAACCCTTGCACTAAAATGAGCAGGGGGTGAAGGAATTTTGCAGTGTTCTTTTGGTGCCCTGGTGGAATCCTTGAACAGAATTTAGCTCTCTTAGAGTACAGATGGAGTGATTTGTCTTAGTGAGTTGTAGAAAAGCAATAATAGAAGATCTTGTCACAACGATTTTTTAAAAAAAAAAATCCTTGAGTTGCCAGACTCCATAAAAGGTATTGGGTATTAAATTTTAGATAATCCTCAGAAAAGAGAGCTTGAAAATGGCAGTATAAATAGGTAGAGTGTATTTATATCTTCAGTTCACATGTTTCATCTGTCTTGTTCTCCTTAATCAGAGTAAAATGTTTCAAAAACTAATCAATTTATGAAGTCACTCCAGGAGTACACACTTGTACATTTCCTACTTTTTACCATTTTTAAGGAGGGATTTATTTAAAGGAATGACTGACAAGGTTAATGATGTAAATGGAATATTTTAAGAAGGGTGTTTGATTGGAATTTTTTCATATTTCCACTATCAATTATAATATTTTATCTGATTCCTGCAAGGTTTTCTACTATAACTTAATCTAGTTTTCAGGAAGTATTTTAAAAATTAGGAGACCATTCAATAGATTTGACGCTTAAATGTTTCAAAAAGCAAATTTTTCTTTTGGGGCAGTTTATAAACTGAATTTCTGGATAGAAATTAGAATTTTTCTTCAATGCATCTATTATCAATTCATCAGTCAAGTTTTGATGACCTTCTGTTACACAGCCAAAGCTGCTGACATACAGCTTGTACCTTGTTATGTGTACCTTGTGTAACTCTAAAACCAAATTCAAAGCTTCTTTTGTCCATTAAAAAAATAAGAAAAGCAAAACCACATGAGCTTTCCTAAATGAAGATGTATAATGTACTGTTATTTTATACTAAAATCTACTCTAATAAATTTTGTTATAGAAGGAAGTGAATTTTAGGGAAATTAATCTTACTAATAAACTCTTGCCAATTGTGTTGGTTACAGTCCTTCTTCACCTCTCAGAAGAGTCACAGAGGAACAACCAGAGCACCTGAGAAAATTTCATAATCTTTCCAAATTCTGTGCTGGTGGACTGCCATGCATTGCTCAATCAGCAGGGTAAGCCAGGGGCACACCCAGTGGGTACAGACTCTGTGATGCTGCTGGGCACGAAAAGGCTGACAAGCAATGCTGCTTTAGGTTCAAAAAAAAAAAAATAGTGCAAAATTCCAGGAGTGTCTGGGCAGCTTGGAAGATGTGCAGCTCACAGGGAGACCTTTAAGTGCTCTTTAGGCACCAGTGCAGCGCCAAGCCAGCTGCATGTCTGAACTTCCAGCTTCTGGAGACCCCCACTATTGTCTCCAGCAGCCACCCCCTGACTTTGCAAAACACTGGTGAGGGCACAGCACAGTTAAGACAAAGAGTGTTCATGTAACTCTTTGTCCCAAAAGGTCTGTGTGGATGGCTTATCCTTCCCATGTGCCAAAAGGTGATGTTAGTCCTCCCCCAAGACCTGCAATCACCATGGCAAGAACACTCAGAGGCGTTTGGTCACTTTTTGTCTCAAAGGAAAAGCAAGTCCCAGGTTATGGACATTTCTCCATTGCAGGTGTCTCTCTGCCATATATGTAACAGCCTCGTGTCTATGACCACTCCTCTACAGTCCATGCTGGTCAACAATGTCCACAGGTGATGTTGGGGGCGGGGGGGGGACAGTCAGCAAGTACCACTGTGTTGTTTGGAAATCTGCAGGTACTGAGTGAGTTACTGAGGAAAATGGGTGCTTTGGCTCAGACCTTACCCAAGCTGTGGTGGAACGACAAGAAGAGTGGTGCAATAAGGCCATTTGCTTGAGCTGAAGAAAAGCACAGTGTGATTCCTGAAGATCTGCACTGTGATGCCTGAGGGTGGGGAAGGCAGTGTCCTTGGGACAGCCTCTGCAAGCCTTGAAGTGCAAGAGTAAGGGTGGTGTGGGTGCATGGCTAAACTACTCTAAGGTCTCTTCTGCAAGCCTCATACAACAAAAATTTGAAGAGTCTCAGCACCAGGTGTTTTTATCTGTGCCATATTTCATGTCAGTGTGCACATAATTCTTGTTGGCAAAACCAGATTTCTCTGCCAATGGTAACAAGACTGTAATACCCCCAATACAAGAAATTTAGGCTGGATTAGAGGTGAGTAAATCTGGTAATCTATAGAACCTAAGAATAGATATAAGTGCTTTATATATGTTTTATATGTATGTATGTGCATATAGAATAGGTAACTGTCAGCACCCTTTTAAAGGGGAATAATACTCTATGCAGTTATTCACACTGACTTCCTAGTTAGAAATATACTTTCAGGCAGTGTATCTTTCAAGGTGAAAAGTAAGTAAAATAGCAAACTTATCTCATTATTAGATCTTCCATAGATATTTTGGTCCTGTGCACTGTGAAAAAAAAAAAACACAAGATGATGAAACTTCTTTGAAGAACCTCGAAAGGACCAACACTGTTACAGAAAAAAAGAAATTCAACAGATGAAAGTGAAACATTGCAATGCCTTGTTTCCACAGAGCTAGCTCAGGCAAATATTGAATCAGAGACTGAGCCAATTAAAGGCACAAAGTCCTTGCACTGTAGAAGTGAAGAGCTGCAAACTGGAGAGCTAAAATAAAAGATGTCAGACCAATATTTATATGCATAAACAAACATATGCACCAGTCTGAATAGGTAAATAATTTACCTGGAAATTGCAGAGACAAGACACATTCATGACGATGTCCTTGTCTGTTGGTATTGCAAATGTGAAAATGTATATATATTTATTTAAATGTCTATATATTTATTTAAATGTTTTTCCTTTACACAAAGAAGGGGAAGAGAGGAAGACTGACTTTCATCTGATCCAAAGTTCCATGAATTTTGTTTGTAAACTCAGTGATTTTGGACAGGGCCCCCACCACACAGTTTTATCAACTTATCTCTCCATGTTTAAATAATTGATTGAAGCCTGATTCTAGTTTATGATGAGCTCACAAATATGTTAATGTTATGTATCCCATGCATTTCAAACCACTGAAATAACTATTCATGCAATTTTTTGTAGGACATATGTCAAAAATCTATTTTATCCTAGAAATTTCAACATAAGCAATCTGGTAAGTAACTAAATCTTTCAGGAAAGTTCTGTTTATTCATTAGCCTTGTAAAGAGTTTAGTTGTTTGCACATAAATATGTTTTGATTCTTTTTTTCATGATTATGAACGTTGATCTCATTAAGATCATATCCCTAGACTGTTCACATTGATTCAGCAAATGTTCCCACTGGCAGATAAATGAAAATAATTTAATAAGTCACTCTTGCTATGAGGATCCTAACTTTTTTTTGGTGCTGACCATCAACAGTCAATAGATACATCTGGAAATTTTGTTGTGCTTGTCTGTTTATTCACATGGCCATAATCATAATGCCTTAGTATAAATATAAATTTTGAAAACAAAAAGGAAAGGAAAGATTTATTTACATTAAATTAGGAAGACATTGGAAGACACTTAAGTGCAATAATAGTCAGATGAAAGCAATGAAGAGGTAGATATGACTGACTAGTTTTTAAGGTGTTCCTCATCTAAATAGAGAGACAAAAATGAAAGGTAAGTGGCTCCCCAGAAGAACACACTGCACTTACAGAGCAAATGAAAGACATGCACAAAGCAGTTTATAGAGATATTGCATCTTTAGACTTAGTAATTAATATTCTTATTTATTTAAATAATAATATTGTTATTAATATGGATAGTGAATAATAAATCTTGCAGGGCAAAACTTCAGGTAGCTAAAAACCTCTGTGTTTGTGAAGTCATAGTCAAAGAAAGATAAACACAAACTTCACATTTTCTTTCATAAGAGAAAAAAAATTCCAAGACTCTTGATATCTGGACACATGGAACAATAGTGTGAACAAAAGCAAAGTTTAATTTGAGTAGGATTATTTTAAGGCGGAATTCTGGATTATAATGGAATGGCTTAAACATAATTTCTGCACTTATAAATCATAAATAAAAGTTACAAAGATTCCTTCTAAAAAGTCCCTCTTCTATGCCTACATACATTTATGTTCAAAAGCAAATGACTGAAAAAAACTGGATGTAATAACAAATGTAACTCCTAGTGATACTTATGATGTAGTTAATAACGTACCTGAAAACAGTAAATAATGTCTGCACACTCAGAAATGAAATTATCTTGAAAGCTTCACTGCCTTGGTTATCTTACAGTAAGTCATGGAAAATACTGGAATTATGGCAGTATTTATTAATTTATAGGGTATCTTTTGTTTCAGTACATGAAATGAATGGATATCAATATTCTTCTCTTAGTGCACTTCACTTGTAAAGCATGTTATATCACAAGCTTTTACCTCATATAAGACTACATCCAAGCTTTTTTGTTTTGTTTGTTTTCTATAATTCTACACAGCAAGTCCTCCACATATTTTATTATTTATACCTTCCCTTAAGTACTCCTTGCTTCAGTATCTTTCATTTAAAAATGAAATAAAAATGTACTGGCCCATGTCTGGGAGATCCTTGGGTCTAATAAGTTTATTAGCTTTTCCCTGATGAATTTTGTAGGCTCCACTTCTTCCACTGAGATGGGCTTACACGGATCAATTAGGTGCAGTCATTCCTGAAGTGGAAAATCAAATTAAATACCAGCCTGGAAAATAGAATGGTTAAACTATGGCACTTGTGGTGTGAGATTGGAAGGAGGCTGTGAGGAGAGCAGTCATCCTTGGAAGATGCTGCTTTCCAGTTTTGCTTTTCTTTCTTGTCTACTTAATCTGAGGCCAAAAATACTGACAACTCTTGATGCTTTGGCATTGTGTTGCTGCTGTGGATAGAGCTGACTCGATAATACTGAGGGTAAAGCCTAGTTACAGCTTACCTCCTTCCACAGAGAAGGACTTGGAGCATTTTGTTGAAACCTGCTGGGAAGAGCAGTCTCTCTTGGCAGTAACCCAGGAAATCACTTAGTGCAAAAAAAAATTCTCATTTTGTTTTCCTGTCCTCTGTGAACAATGGGCTGGACCCAACAGTGGGACTTCTGACTTAACATGCTGGGGTACACATGGAGTCCTGAAAACGTTTTCTGTGCATTTAGTGAAACAAACCATTCAACAAAACTCTCAATTTGTATACTCACAGAGAAATCAACTGCATATAGTCCTATCTTATGTATTTAATTTTTTTAATTATCATTTTTTTAAATTGACTCAGAGACTTTTTCTCAGTTAAGTAAGTAGGTGTTAGATATTTAGGAAATGTTCTGATATTATGCCACATCATATTTAAAAGTCCACGTGAATAAATGCTTAAAGAAGAGGGTGAAATAAGCTTTATAGAATTTACAAACTACACCAAGCCTTGTGCATTGGAAAACATTGCAAATCTTCCACAAAATTCATAAAAATTTTTTGACTCCTACAATCCTCCTGGATTGTTCTTAGTCTCTGTTTTGTGTATAAATTAAGTTTGGAGCTGTGAGTGTGGGTAAGGCCTTAGGGCTTGTTGGACTCCAGCTGAGATGCCTAAGGCTCTGTGTCAAGGCACAGAGATTCTGAGATATTATGCACTGATTAGAAAGTAAAGTTTTAATATGAGGCTTGGAGTTCAGCAGTTCTTTCATTTAGTTTGACATCCTCCTTGTTTGACTTTCACATACCGTGCCATGGCTTTTGCTGAAGTTTCTCTCTTTACTCAGTAAAAATAAATCTAGGAGAGGAAAAATAAAAGCCTCATATTGTTCATAAATGCCAGGTTTGCAATAAAAGGTGATGCAATTAATGCCATTTGGATGATAGAGCTTCAGAAATCAGTGGGTGTCACTGGAGAAATCACCACGCATTCCCAAAAGGAAAATCTAATGTTCTCTCTAGATTTCTCCACATTACCCATTTTTAGGGCATAAAATGAATAGTGCTTCTCTATTAGGAGAAATCAGTGAGTTCTCACTCAAAGTAATTCACCTGCAATGTGGAAATTGGGAACTGTTTGTTTGCCCATTTGGTTTTTACACCTTTTTAATACTCAGGTATGTACAACATATAAACGAGTCTGTTTTAGCTTACATATTATCCAGAATATTGAGCTTTTATCACCAGTTTGCTCACAGTTTGGAGTAATCTATTTAGTTTGAAAAAAAAAAAAAAAGAGGTGCAGAGACACTGAAGTGCAGCTCCTCCTGAAGGTTCTGTATCATCATCAGTGATCTGTGGTGTCTGGCACGGTGGCCTCGACTGCAGGTTAAATGAAGCAGTTGAGTTATTGGCCATAAATATGTCAGTGATTTGGGATGTCTGATTTTCTGGGCTAAGCATAAAGCCATTGTAGCCTGGCACTTGTTTCCTAAAGCTTTTCAGAGGAGAATACTGGAGAAAATAGGTACCCGGAGAGTCTTTAGAGGCCTGGTCCAAAAATGTGAGGTTCTCAATTAATTTTAAAAATACCCAAATCAACCTCATGCCATAGTGTTATTTAAGTAATAATTTCATATCAAATTATCCTGTAGTGTTTATATTCTACAGGCTGGAAGCAGAAATGTTCTCTGTCGCTGAAGAATATTTTCACTTAGCGGTGAATGGTTACTTAAAATTAAGAAGACAAGATGACTGAATAATGCATAAGATCTGTGACACAAACAAGAATATAATTCCTTTTTCCAGGACTCTGGTCTGATGCTTTATCCATAAGAGTATCTCTTCCTGTCAAGATCATTTATCTAAAAATGGAATAGTAGAACTAGAGAAGATAGAAGGGAAATCAACAGAGTTATGGAATCATTTCTGTATGAAGAATAATTTTATAGACAAGGACTCTTCAGACTGAGAGAGCATTGAAGGGGGGAATATGACAGAAGACTGTAAAATCAAGACTGCAATGAAGAAAATGAATGATATTTCTCATACAAAAAGGAGGGAATGATTGTTAAGTGGAACAAAGTAGATGCTTATTCACATAATGTGTAGATAAGGAGTGAATCACATTTCCATAGGATATTGTGGCATTAGACTGGTTCTAAAACTATCACAAACATTGATGAAATAAAAAGCAAGCAAGGGCTATGAAATATAACTATTTTAAGCACAAATGCATTAATGAAGATTAAATACTTATATTTAATATTTGATCTGTCTCAGAAAAATTCATAAAGCTTAGAAAACTGGAAGCTGCCAGAGAATCCAGCAGAATTTGACTACTCTGTCCTTCAAAGCTTCTCCAGGCATCTTTTGCTGGCCACCCTCAAGACATGTGGTACTGGACAGAACTTTGGAACTCTCTTTTAATAAGAATGATTATCTAGGGTGCTGCTGACCCATTAAACAAGTTATTAGAATGAGAAAATTAAATGTTTATATCTAAATGTCTGAAACTAAATATGGAATGCACATAAAGCAGTTATTATGTTAATAATCTTACTCTGTAAGATATGACAAGGATATAAATGATAAGGATATAAATGATAAGGATATAAGGCTACTAGAGTGCATCCAGAGGAGGGCCACAGAGATGGTGAAGATTTTGGAAAGGAAACCATATGAGGAGCAGCTGAGGACACTTGGTCTGTTCAGCCTGGAGAAGAGGAGATTGAGGGGAGACCTCACTGTAGTTACAATTTCCTTGGGAGAGGAAAAGGAGGGGCAGGCACTGATCTCTGCTCTGTGGTGACCAGGGACAGGAGCCGAGGGAATGGCCTGAAGTTGTGTCAGGGCAGGTTTGGGTTGGATATGAGAAAGAGGTTCTTTTCCCAGAGAGTGGTCGGACACTGGAAAAGGCTCCACAGGGAAGTGGTCACAGCATCAAGCCTAAATATTTGTTAAAACAGTGAAAGTGAGAATAGTCAACTTGTAAGGCTAGAATTTTATTGCTCATAGGTCAATACATAAACATAGAATATTTACTGGAAACTGAAAATCTGAGCTGTTGACATTAGGTCAAAACTTTCTTGGCCCAAGAACCCACCTTTTATTCCAACATATAGGGTTTGTGAAGTATAAATTTCTTACTATTAAATAAATTTCACTATTAGAGAACTTTTCTTTTAGACCAAGTTATACTTCCCAATTTGGAGAAGAGGTAAACAGACTAAAGCACACACCGGTATGGTGAACTTAAGATACTGGGGTTTCCAGCAGGCCATCCCCAATTCCCTCTTTCTGTGCCAGTTGTACAAGGTTCCAAGAGATGAGCACGAAGGACAACCTTCATCTGCAGTACAGAAATACAGTCACCAGAAGAAAGACACAGCTAAATTGCCATTCAATGATTTTATAAACCTATATCAAAATAACCTAGCCATTATATCCAGTCAACATTAAAGCAAGGAATTCTCATGTTTACTCCAGAAAGAGACTGAAGTTCATATGGGACAAGCATTGCATAGTTTTCACTCTCCTTGTCTCCTTTACACTTTTTGGTCACCTCACCTGTCAAATCCAACACATTTCTGACAACTGCTTAAACCTTTCTGAAATTTCTGCCCAGGTTGAAGTCATTACTGCATTTAGTGCCATATATAATTTATTCAGTTTTTCTTAAGGTGTCACTGAAATAAAATTATGCAATCTTAACTGAAAGCTGATGCATCTAAGCAGCATTTTATGAAGTAGGTTGTGTCCCTACCTGTGTATGGGATACCAGTTCAGGAATTACTTCCTTTACTAGGCAGTGACAGCAAAAGAAAGAAAGTAAAAGTTGAACTGCCATCAAACCCATTAAAAAGCAGGTAAGACTGTTTATATATTAAAAATAATTTATTTTCCCAAAATAATGTATGATTAGAAGCAGTTTGCACTATTTTAAACACAGAGCTGGAAAGTGTTTGAAGAAAAACTTTTAAGTCTGAATCACATTGCACTGAAACAATATGCTGAAATGCTTTAAAATTCTCACTTGGAGCAACACTGCTTTAAACCATGAATTTTTATTCAGTATGTGCACTCGGTACATGCCCATTTAGTCACTGCAGCTATCATTCCAGGCTTATGTAGTGATATACCACAGATATTTGAAAACCCTTTGTGTGGATTATTACTCAAATCTTTGTTTTCTAAAAGTTATTTGAATTTGCATTATTTTTAAGAAAAATATCCATAGAATTATATCAGCTGTTCTGCCAGGAACTAATTTTTTAATTGCTCCTTCCAAATATAGTTTAAGGGAGAAAGCTCTGGTGTTTTGTGACATTCTGTTTTTTGTTTTACTTCTGAAAACTTTGTTGGAACTATAAGGCTTTGTTCTTTAGAATATACTTAAAGCTTGCAGTCTGGCAGGTTTTGCTTAGCTCAAAACACCTATTCTTTTTTGAAGCAGGTTTTCAGGGAATAAAGCTACAGAAATGATGAACAAGATGTATCTTATTAGTGGTCCTAAAACAAATAGGAAAACATTCTGTAAAAGCCTGACTGTATATATGAAATAAACCTGGTCATAGATAAGAATGGGTTTGAGCTGTAATATTGATATCTGTTGTATGAATCTAGTTAGTCCTGTATCATGTCTTGGAGAATGATCAAATAGGCTGCCTGGGGACCAAAACAGGCACACAGTGATATGTCTCAGAACGGCCTCCCAGTCTCCACCATTTTGGTGCTCAGGGACTGTCTGACCCAGGGGTGTCTGTAAGTAAGTGTACAATTAATAATTCACTGTGCTCTTCCACTTTTCATGAACTTGTTCTCTCTTCCCTTGGCGTTGTGTAGCTTTTCAGCACTCACCACCCTCACCACTCACTCTTTTCAAGGGTATGGCTGTTGGTCTTAACTCTCAGTACAAAACAAATATGAACATATATACCAAATACCTTAAATATTATTGACTGTAATTTTGTGTTGAAGAACACAGGACACGTCAGGACAATAGCGTTAATCATTGCTCTCAAAGTTCGCTTTCCATCATCACTTTTCACATATATCTTCTGAAACTATTAATCTACTAAGCAGTGCTTATTTTTATACTGTTTGGTTTCTTGAAAAAAAAAAACAACTTGGGTGAAGGCACTGCACGGAAAAAGTTTGTGCTTGGTGACGTTAAAAAGTTAAAAAGTAAGAAAATGACAAACCAACAAGAAACCAATCAACCTCCTTTCACCAAATATGTTCCTCTCCTCCCTCTGGGAACTTGAGTGGTTTCAGCAAGAGAACCAAGACGAGCATCTGAAATGAAGTGCAATATATCACTTTCAGGTCTGGTTTGAGAGGTTGTCAAGACCCATCACTGAAATATCGTTCAGCCCATCAGAACATTTTATTTGACAGAAACAGGACTTTTTGGACAAAGCTTTTAGAGCTTAAATATCACCAGCAGCTAAATGCTTTAATCTGAGGTTTAAAAGGAAGAGCAGGAGAAAGCTGAGTGAGAAAGCATTGGATAAAGCAGCCTCATTATCTTGTAGGTTTAATTTAAAGGTTGTACCTCCAATACTGTTTGCAATATTCTAGGACTATTAAATGCATGTTTGCTGAGAAAACTTTGTAATAATTCTTCTATGTGTTTTTTTCCTATGTAAAGGATTTTACAGATGCCAGCATTGGATTTTGCTTGTTGGATTATTACTGATGTTTCTCATGGTTGTAAGATGACCAAAATCTAGCTTACACTTAAAAAAAAAAAAAAAAAAGAAAAAGAAAAAAGGTAGGGTTTTGACAAAGCAGATTATAATGAGCATTGAATTCTAGGTAATATTGAATACCTACATCCTCTTTACACAAGCATTATTATGACTAAAAGTATTAAAATTCTAGTCTTTATATTGTGGAAAAATATATCATAATAAATAGTTACACACTGGCATTTTGAATGGCAACCCATATCTGAGTTCCAAGCAAGTTTCATTTTAAAACTGTTTTTTAAGCCACAGCGACAGCAAGTGTCTTTTTTTTTCTCATACATTCCAAAAATGAAGCTTAGCAAGTTGGGGTTTTAGAGAGATGAGAAGGGAGAATATTTCACTTCTACCCACATGATTCATACCTCAGCATTGCAGATCTCTAAGTATGTATATGTATGAGAAAACAAAGCTGAAGAAAATGAAAGATAGCAGGAAAGATATACCTAGTTTTTCACCCCTGATTAGCTTCTTTTCTTTTCTAGAATACAGGATGGAAAAAATCCTTCCTTTGGAGCACAGGAAACAAATGATTATCTAACTTTTGATAAAGGAAAGGGAGGTTTAAAACCTCAAATTTTCAAGGTTTTGCTGCATCTCTCCTGACAGTCCTGCAGTTGTTCCAGTGTCTAATTTCAAATTTACAAAATAACTATGCAAAAATAAATTGTCATATTATTTCCTCCTTATGCTGATGCAAAAACTTGTGATTTAAAAGAGATGAGTACTTAGGTTTGGCAAAATTGATATTTCCATAATTGCATCCGTGCTTAGACTTTCTCGATAAATCTCCATATTTCCATAGTATAAAAGAGGAGTGTTATTTTTACAAAACCTAATCCTGCTCCAGTACCAATGCATGCTGATACTGCTGCTTGGGAAGTAGTTTTATCTGCCATCATTCTGGGTAACACCTGCTTTTTTTTTTTAGGTTCTAGGAGAGAATCTGTTGTGTAGCTCACGTCATCAAAGCATTTTCAAGGGACACTGGAGTAGTAGTGCAATAATTGAGTTTGTGTGACAAGAGTAAGACACAGGATGTAAAGGCTGAGGATCCTCCAGCATGGGACCTGGAGGACATCCTCACATGTTTCTGTGTGGCATGGGGAGTGTGTATCCTGACAAAAGCAAGGAAATTAAGGGACTTCACTTCTAAAACTGCTATTGTGCAAAATCTTTTTTTTTTTCCTGCACTTCAAAACCATTTTCACTCTTTAACTATTTCTTAATTGATTTGTTTGAAAAGTACTATTAACTTCAGAAAACGATAGAAAATAAAGCTGTTGGAAATTTCTGAGTTGATTAACAGTAGGAGAACACATTGGCTTTCAAATATTTACAGATATTCCTCCCTTTTTATGAGAGAGAAAAATATCACCCAAGACATCAGTCAGAATTAGAAAAAATGTTGAGATAGGTTTGAAATGAAGTTTATTCAAAGTGGCTAGGAGGAAAATGTTCCTTTATGGTAAAACACAGCTTCTGTAAAATAATTTTAGCGGGAGATACAATCAAATTCCTTGAAGGGCGTTTTCTACTTGGGGGGGAAAGGGTGAAAAGTGTGCAGTAGATAAGAGTTCTTCAGTGTCAGGACCCAGACCAGAGGTCTTACAGCCTTAACATGTAGAACCATAACATTCTACAGAAAAAATGACTTCCCCCTGCTCTTTTTTGTCTAATCCAAAATAGATGACACTCACATAGCAGCGTGCTGTGCCCTAAACTTTGTGTTCTTGCCACCTACCCAGGTAGGCATATTTTATTTTCAGTTCCCTTCATTTTACTTCTTAAGGATTCACTCAGGAGACACTGTTAATGTTGACGAAGAGCCTGGTGTCACTGAGCTCATGCTGATAAAGACAGAAGAGACACAGGCTGTTCTGAAGCTTGTTTGAAGATTAAATACATCTCACATCTAGACTGGAAGGTTTTGACTTTGAAACCACGAGAAGGTGCAGTGACTCAATGTGAATCAGAGATGAGGCAGTCATAGCTGCCTTCCAGCATTAATGAGCATTAATCTGGGATGCTGTTACACAAACATTTGCCTATTTCTAATGCAAATTAGGTTCCTCAAGCAATTACAGTTATAGAAATAATATTTGGAGCAAGAGGATCTTAGAGTTATTCACACTATATGGACATCATGTCATATTTTAACTGTCAAATTCCAGCCAGTATTCAAAGTAAAGAATTGATTTAATTTGTTTGAAAAGTTAAAAATGTAAGAAGTAGAGATTGCAGTAAAATACCCAGTGAAAGTCAGCACTGGTGTAGTGCTGTGTTTTCATCATCTGCTTTATTAAATTCACAATACCTTTTGTCTCTATCTATGAACCAAAAACTTGAAATAAAGACTCCCAATTTTTGTTGGTATGAGCTAGAAAAAATAATCTTATTTGTATTGCTGGCTACAGAGGATTCATTGTTGAATCTTAAGTGAATATCAAGCTTTGAGGGCAGGGTATCAGCTCAAACACAAGCAACAAAAATATAATACTCCTTTATTGACGACCAACTTACATATGTAGTACTATGTGATATCAGAGTGATAACTCTGCACAGCAGGTGCTGAAGGTGCCAGCCTAGCCAGTCATTTTCATTGTGCATTCACTCTAAAGCCCACCCACTCCATGCTATCAGATGCACACAGGTTTCATGGATTGATATGCAATTGCTTGCTATTTCAAAGAATAAGCAATTTGAGAAGTTCCCGCTGTTCCTAATTACCTCTCAAGATTCAGGTTTCCTCTAACAAGAGATTTTTGTCAACTCTTTTTTGTGTTGCTCAGCATTCTTCAGAGCAAATTAAGCCCTACATACAGCCTTGTTTTGTTGCTGTTTTTGTTGTGCTCAACACAAGCCTGTGTGACAGTCCTTCATTTTGTCGGATTCCGGGGTTGTTGCTTGGTTGCTTTGCACAAAAATGGTTTCTTTAAAGAATAAGGTGTTTATGTATGTCATACTTCTCCTTTACTTGTGTCTGATTAATTGTGACAATATTAGAAGTAGCCATTAAATTTCTGTGTTTACAACTGCTTATTGTCTTCAGATGACAATCTCACCTCCTTCCCTGCAGCCATGACAGAAGTTGGTTGTTGGATCCCATTAAGCTCTGTGGTGTCAGCCAGGCATCCCAGGTTTCTCTACACAAGGAAACATCTCCTCGGCACTTGTGGAACAACCTTACAGAATTCTAAGCAGGTCCCAAGGTCTGTATAAATACATATATATATTAGATTTCTATTCTTGGAATGACCCAGAAAGGCATTTACTCATTCAGGGTAAATCCTTTGCAGTTAACACAAATAAAGTATTGTGGTTTCCTTTGGTTTGGTTTGGTTTGTTTTCTCCAAAGGAAAGTTGCTGTACTTTACTTCAGGGTGGGTACCTCAACTGGTAAAAGGGCAAAGCTAAACATGATGTGTAAATGATAAATGGTTACTTCCAAAAGTAGAGTAGTTATTTGTAAGCATTTTATTATAAAATTGTGCAGTGTAATTTCAAAGTATTTTTTTTCATACCTGAAATTTGAATTGCATTACTTCACAATTTTTTCAACCTTAATCATTAATTAAATGAAAGGATGAAAAGCTCTGTGACTCTTTTTTGTCTACTTACTGCTGTTGGAATATTTTGCTCTTTTAAAGGACTTTTAATCAAATGTCTTATATTTAGAGTTTCTATTTCACACCTTTATCTGAACATTTTATTTTTTTCAAACACAAACTTATTTGCCAAGGTGTTTTTCCACAGGAGATAAAAAAAGGGGGAACGGGGAAGCAAATCTTGGGTTCTATGTCAAAACACCATTTTTTATGATTTATTGCTTCTCAGCACTTTACTTTTCTATGGAGCTCCTGCAGGGGTTTGCAATATTCACTTCTGCAAGGAACAGCATGCTTTAATTTTGCTTCCTTGATTTCCCTGTAGGTCCCCTCGAACTCTGGAGATCCCTTTTTGCAGGGATAATCGGTTTTCAGTGGCATCTACTGTGCTTATGAATGCAGCACTCCTAATGAAGATATTGAGCCTCTTGAATAAGGATATGGCAACATAAGCATAAAATGCATTGAGGGCCTTTGGTACAAGATCATGGATTATCAGCACAGAGCACAGACCAACCATTAAAGGGAAAATGATGTAGAGAGCAGGCAGGTAACTGAGAAACTCAGATGAAGCCTTACAAGATACAGCATGCTCTGTCCTGTGTGTTCTGAAGGACTTTATAAAGTATGAGGCTTTGAATTATTAGAAAGAGTAAGGTACATAATGCAGTAGAGAGCAGATGTAACTCTTGACTTTGTCCTGAGTGGTACCACTGTCTATCCTATACCTAAATCAACTATACCACAATAGTCTAACAGACTGCAAGATGGAATGTTTGAGAGGTGTCAGATAATAAATAGAAATTTGGGAAAGCTGACATAATTAGGAATAACTACATAGTTTGGATCAGTATGAGGCCAGGAGTTACATATGGAACAACATACACTTGATAGGGTGTTGAACTTTGAAAAAGAATGAGTGCTTCCATGGGGAAAGAGAGGATCTTTATCTCCAGTAAAAAAAATTGCCTGTAGATACTACCATTGCAAATATACACAAAGTCATGATGATGATCATAAATTTCCAAATCCTTTTGTGAGAGCCTTTCCCTCAGATATGAGGGAGGGCTTCTTGTACAATTTGTAGTATTTGTAAAAAGAATGTCAAAATGAGAAACCTGACTTGGAGAACACTTGTCTTAATTTTACGTGTCTAGAAATTTAACCAAGTGAAAATGAAAAAGTTTGTGGTTTTTCATAATCTTGCTTATTCTATTACATGTTACAGCAGAGAAATATATCTTGTGATTCAGATTTTCAGAAACAAGCCCTTACTTGCAGTTAGGCTCCTGTACAAGTTTTCAAAATGTTGAACTCCTGCTAGTTTCCATCCACCTCAGAGACATGGGTAAAACTGTTTTTATTTAGTTGTAAATTTGCTCAATTTCAGTACAGAACAACGCAACTTGGCAAAAATGATAGGTGATACAGGATGGATTGGAGAAGCAAGTAGAACTGAGACCTGTCTGGAATATAAAATTTGGCCCCCAACCATCTGTCTTTTGCTTACACTTAATTTCTAATACTGTGTTTAAATTAAGGATATTGAATCAGTTGGATTGAAACTCAACAAATAAGTAGATAATGCAAAAGTGTACCTTGTGATGAGGTAGAATCAGATTTATTTTTTAAGTTCCTTAAGATAATAGAAATTACATAAGAGTAACTTTTTTAAAATAAAAACAACTTATTTTTAAAAATTTTTTGTTTGGTTGGTTTGGTTTTAGAGTTTTGTTTGTTTGATTAATTGATTTTTTTTTAACTAGATCATCAGTGGCCACATCCTGATTTAAGTTTCTTCAGTGTAAATCCTCATGACATGTTGACTTAAACTGTAATACTTCATCCCATACAGAAAAGTAAAGCATTTACCTTCTAAAATGATACACTGAGTTTCAAGATTTGCCTGTTTCAGGCTACCAGCTCAAACTTTTCTCATAACAAACAATGGTGTTGTCAGTGGAAAGTTGATTTGAAAATCAGTCTTTTTTAAGGTCACTTTAAAGCAGCCCTAAGTTATTTTGGTAGTCTATTGTGATTCTTCAAAATTGAAAATATCTTCTGCTTGCAGGTTCTCTGTTTCTCATTAATCTCTTACTTCCAATAGGGTATCTAAATAAACACATGTTATTTCCATTTTACTAACATATATTCTGTGAATCCATCGTTTGTTTTTATTCAGCTCTATGGAATGTTGTAGATATAGTAACATCCACCATCCATTTTCTAGTTCATTTACTTAGACACAAACAAACACACACACACTCATTTAGAAATCCAAGCATACTCTTTATCATTTGTGCCTAAGCATCAGTAGTCCAAATTATTCTTTCCATCGTTGCACAAACACTGTTGCCATTATTATGTTTCTCTAGTCACCTTCCTTGACTTGTAAACTTCTCTCACAGTAATAGATATTTCAGATAGTTTTATTACATGCCATCTCTATTTACTGTTTGTGTCATCTATCCAACACATCCTTCATGCGGAAAGCAGAAGCTACTTTTAGCATTCCAAATCATGAAGGCAGATATAGGCCAGAGTCATCAGAGACTGTACAGAGTGCAGAAAATATTGTCTTTTTATGGTAGTCAGTTGCCTGTTATTCACAGAGGATTTACTGCAGTAAAAGAGAAGGCTCTTCAGGATAACCTTTAAAGTGCTGTTTCCACGGAGGATGACTTGAATTCATACTAAGGCTGTCTACGTGCCCCAGCAGTGGGGAAAAAAACAAGAAGAGAGGTTTTGAATCATGGGTCTTTATGCCCATGACACATTACCTTCCAGATATCACCATTCTCACTTCAATCTGTCAAATGTTACTGTGGGGAATACAGGCTAATGCAGTCATCTCCTGCTAAGGACATAATGTCAACGATTTTATCCCGTCATACTCCGAAAAGAGAAATATGGTTAAAGATAACCTCTGGACACCTACCACGTAGGTGGATTATGAAAGGCAAGCACTGAAACACAGTGTGAGACTTGTATTGAATATATTCTTTCCTGCTATAATAGCTTAAGGCTGGATGGATTTGTTACCAAAATGGAACTAAATGGAGTTAAAACAATATGGAGACAAGGTCGTCTTGTTTAAACTGCAGGAGTGCCTGGACCTACGACACGGGTGTGAGGTTTACAGTTAAATCTCCATCGTAGTTTTGGACATTAAGCCCAGGAATCATCTGCCCCTATTGTATGAAAAGCATTTTTGCCATTGAAAAGTTAAGTTTCAAGAGTTACTCTCAGGGATCTCTTTGCAGCTGCTTTTGCTGAGTTAATGTCTACTTTATTACACAACAGGCTCTTCCAGAAAGAGGAAGCCAGCTAAATCACTTCCACAGAAAGGAATGGAGACATCAGGTCAGATTTTCTGTTCTGCTTCAGGTTTTTTTAATAGTTAAAAAAACTATATTTAAAATTAACTTCTTTAATCTAACAGGGGGGTTTTTGGTTTTCTTTTTTCTTTGTTTGTTTGTTTGTTTTTGAGGGGCGGTGTTTGGTTTAGGGTGGGATTTGGCGTAGAACCATGAAGGAATCCCTTGCACAAAATTTCATCTTTAAATATTGGTTTTTTCAGCAGTCAAGAATCCAAATTGTGCTGCTCCGTGGATCAGGAGATGGGTAATTATAGGATATAGCAACTCTTTGCTGGTCTTCTAAGAAAATCAGGCCCATGGAGTTTGGCATAACTATGTGTGTCCATGTGCTGTTACAACTCCTTCTTCTCCATCCCCTTAGTAACGTTTTAATCTTTTTTTCAGTTCCAGCAGAGGACACAGGCAAAATGTGATTTTATTCAAGGTTTATTAAAATAAATTTTTGGGCAGAACATAAAAGTAACACTGCTGAAATGTGAAAAATAATAGCAGATTGCTATTGCAGGATGAGACATGAGGACACCACACGAAAGAAAGCATTTCTCAAATGTACCAAGAGCTTTGTAAACTCTTCCCATAGGTTTACGTATCAGGGTTGGGACTCACAAGGCATAAAAACGATGGAAGTTGACTTCCTTACCTGTGATGTTTGACAAATGCTTTTTTGCCTCTAGACTTCCAGGGGGAATCAGGTCAGTCGAGGAGTGACGAGCTAATTATTGTGTGATCTCTTGCTGTTTTATCTTCATGATCTCAGCTCAATCCCCCATGGGAGGTGTTTGCATCATGAGGAACCCAGCACTGCAGCAGAGCCCACTGCAAGCCAGAGGCTTTTGCCATGAAGAACTTCCTGTTTAAAAAGAGATTAGAAACTTTGGCACAGATGCTGCACTGCAAACCCTCCTCCACTTTCACTGGTGGATGCATAACTTCTCTGACCTTCTGCAGGTAATAATTTGCTTTGAAGGCTCCCAGTTCATAGAGAGCTATCTTCTCTTCTTTCCAAAAGAGAGTGACTACTTTAATAATAGTTTCCAGCGGGATGACAGAGCAATATAGGAGAACATCCTGTACTCTTTGCTCTGCAGATTAGAGAAATACCATATATATTGATTCGCTTTATAAATAGAAACTTTTGGGAGAATTCCATTGAGTTTCAATCAGACTGTCATTTCATTTATTAAAAAGACAAATCAAAACACTCCCCCCAAATCCCTATTTAAGGGAGTATTTTTTGTTTCGAGAACTAGCTAGGTTTCAGATAATGCACTTCAAGAGAGAGGTTTTGTGAGTGAATTGTGAGATGCCTTGACTAGAGAGATCCTTTTGTGAATCCCTGACAAACAGCTGACTACAGGCAACTTAAATAACCATTTAACCAGAGCAATATAAGGAAAACTGAACTGACTTTTAGCTGGGTGATAAATCATACATTTATGATTTAAGTATAATACAACAAATTTGACTCTGGTTCTCTGAAGTTATTTCCTTCAATATATCTTGAAAAGGTATGTTATTAGCCTGTCCTAGTGCAAAACCATCAGCTGAAACTAATCTCTCTAATGAGGTTCATTTGTTCTCTGACAAACCAATAAATAGTTTTCTCAAGAAAAAACTTAACTAATAGTTGAGCCACAGCCTTATAATTAATTTTCTTCTCCAGTGGTAGCAGACATGGAAACAAACAGTAAATTTTTCATTTGTTCATCTCTTTCGAGCAACTGTTTAGCACAGATATGCTTGATTAATGGATTTAATTTGTTCCCTTCTCCTCTAGTCAGTTTTTATATTACAGTGGTTATCAGAGGGTAAGACAATAATGTGGGTACTCTCATTGTACTGTATTCCATCAGTGTCAGGGCTGCCTTCTAGCTCCGGGTCTGCATCTTTAACCTTTGTAGTCCTGCCGAATCTTTCATCAATCTGTGTTACAGTCACCTTGGGAAGGAAAAACAGAAGCACTCAGTCAGCACTTACAGGTAGTAAAGTGTGTCATTATTTCTTACAAAATGCTGGCAGCAGTGCACCTTTCATTTCCCAAAGAAATATGATTTGTGAGATGAGCAACCCTATGGTTAAGAGAGGAAAATGTAAATTAATAGTCTGCTTACTGCTTGTATTTTTTTATTTATATTTATGTGTGTGTGTGAAAGTATAAATTACATGGGGGTTTTTAACCTCATAGTTTATATGTGCATATACGCACACCATATTTTACTGGTTCTAAACATGATTACTGTTATACACTTATATTTTGCATGCCTGGTTCAAGTAACATCATGAAAAATAAGACAGACTTCAAAAACTTCCATTTCACAGTGTTAGTTCCCTCTCAGCGGAACAGATATAATCGTGGAGACTTGCTAAGGTTATTCTAGGTTCCAGGCTACAAAAGTGCTGCATAATTACAAGGTACCATGTTCCTTCAGTTTCTATTATACTCAAAAGGAGCTTAACCAAATTTAGTGGGAAATATATTGCTTCTGTACATGGCACATTACACCCTTCTGTAATAAATCAAGTTTAAAAGATCATTAAGGACTACTGAAATAAAAATGTGTTTAGAGTGCTGCTGTAGGCATGCATGATATACATTCTTTGAGGATGATGGCATGCAACTGGGAAAAATCATTTTAGTGAACTTGTATTTTATGTTTTAGTGATTCAGCAACTGTATAAATGAGTTATATATCTTCTGAGGTGTCAGATTCATTTCCATATTGGACAGTGGTATAGATATTTACTTGTGTTCTCCTGATTTCAGTAGTGTAGAAATGCTGGGAGAGACAGTCCAGGCTAAAGAACCTTTACAATATAAGTAGACAAAAACAATTACACAAGTGAAAGAAAAAGAGATGAGGGTGACTTGCCCAAAGTCCCAGAGCAAGCTGGTGTCATAGGCAAGTTTAAGCCTGACATCTGGATCCTGCTCAGATGTGTAATCCGCTGTGGCTGCCTTTGTTGTTTCTATTTCAGGACCTCTCCCTCCATGTTATTTCTGACATATTCAGCTGATGAGGACTGAATGATACCATGATTCACACTAGACATTTTAATACTTGTCAGATCAGGAGGAAAAACATCTGTTATGCAGAGTTTACTTTAGAAGAACGTTATACTAAAGCCTTCATTTGTCAGTGACAATAGTGGCCTGACAAATGGTGAAATATCGATGCAAGTTTTTCTCATTCATCAGGATCACATCATTTGTTTTTTGCCTGTTCCAAAATGTGACTGTCAATTGAAACATTTATTAATCTGACTTTTCTTTTTCCTGGCCCATCCTAGAAATTGAAATTGTGAAATGACTTTTAAAACCTCTATGATTCATGTTAGATACTTTGAGAGTTTCACCGTGATCATTAAATCTAAAGCCAAATGTAAAAGAATATATAAGAATATAAAAAATAGGGGTTTTTTTATTTAACAATGATATTTTTAGGAACATTTTGCAACTATAGTGTCCAAGGTGATAGTTTTGAAAACTGATGTTCTAGTCCTGTTTTTTTAATCAGTAGGTTTTTTGTGTCTGTTCCTAAAAGGTTTTTTTCCCCACTTAGTTAAAGAAAGTTTGGTTTGCCAAGGCAAGTTCAGGATGGCCACACATAAATATTTGGTTCTTCTTCTGATTTTGGAAATATCTGAATGAAATTAGTTTTGGTCTCGTTTTTCTTGTCTCAGTGAGTATACCTGAAACTCCAAAGGAAAGAAGTAGTCATGTTTTATCTGCAGATCTTTTTTTTCTCGGTTTAATGTGTAATTAGAATCTATTTAAAACTTCTATGCATTTTGTCTATGCTGTAAATTCCTATTTGTGTGAGTTTTCAGGGAAAAAATCAAGTTTGAAAAAACAGGGTTGAAATTAAAGATATATTGTAGCTAAAAGCCTTTTAATAAAGAACATTTTTAACTACTTGGATTAGTTGACTTTTATCACCTGTTATCAGTTCTTACTGTCTAGGCTAGCTTTATAACTAATGGGCCTTCTAAAAGAGAATTGAAACAAAAATGTAAAAAATTAACACAAAATAGGCAAAAGCTGATAGCTCTGCAAAAAGAAGTTAATAGACCTTTCAAGTAATTCATGTAGTTTTAAAGATACCATCCCTTCTTTGTTGATTATAGTGCTCCCTGTTACAGAACAGAAAAGAGAAGCAATGAAACACAGAAAGGCAAAAAAACCCCAACCCTCTAGACTTCTAGTTACATGTGGTTGGTAATGCAAATTTTTGCTGTGCTTCCTATTTTGATAGAAAAAAACCCAATGCACAACCTAAAAAAAACCTCTGATGTGGACACAGTAAATAATTGAACTTTCTCTCATTATATGGTCTGAAAAATGCACTGAAAAAGCCAATATTCATATTTTGGAAATATTGCACAAATAAAGTCAATGGTCACTGTATGGTGCTACAAATACAAATATTCCACAAGTAAATTAATAGTTATGCTTTCAAATTAGAGTATTCAATGGGCTTTGGCTGAGATAGAGCTGATTTACTTGAGGGTAGCCTATGTGGGGCTGTGTTTGGGATTTGCTCTGGAAATAGTGTTGATGACAGAGAGATATTTGCATTCCTGCTGAGCTGTGCTTACACAGAGTCAAGGCCTTTTCCACCCCTTGCCCCACCTCACCACTGAGTGGTCTGGGGGGATACAAGATGCTGGGATGTGACACAGTCAGGACAGGTGACCCCAGCTGACCCAAGGAATAGTCCATAACATGTGAGACATCGTGCTCGTTGTATAAAGCTGGGGGAAGAAGGAGGAAGGGGGGACATTTCCAGTGGTGGTGTCCAAGTCATCATCACACGTGATGGAGTCTTGCCCTTCTGGGGATGGATGAACACCTGCCTGGCCATGGTAAGCAATGAATGAATTCTTTATTCTATTTTGTTTTCATGGTGAACTGGTTTTATTTCAACCCACGAGTTTTCTCTCTTTTTTTTTTCTCTCTTTTACTCTCCCAGTTCTCTTTCCCCATGTCACTGTAGGGCAAGTGAGCAAATGTCTGTGTTGTGTTTAGCTGCCTACCAGGGTTAAACCTCAGCAAATATGGAAAAAAAAAAAATCATGTTGAGTACCACACAGTAATTGTGGGGTACAATAAAAAAATACTTACTCTTATAAGTAAATACCTTTGGTTCCTGTAGGTAAAAATAGAGAATAACACAGTAATTAAACTGTAATTCCCATCTTTTTCTGTCTGTACAATAAATAAGGTTGCCTTGAAACCATAGTTCTGCAACATCCCAGTTAAGGAATGCTTTATAAGATTATCTCAGTGATGTTTTCTTCTCATGTAGCACTGGTACCCGTGTGCCCCTGAGCACATAACATCATATCTATTCAAGCTCTGTCATTAACATGAGAGCTAACAAGCTTGGAGATGGCTTAGAGAAAGGTCAGGTGCTTCATTAAGCCCACTCATCAGCCATTGGAGGGTTTCCAGCAATGGTGAGCTATGACAAAAACAGCCGAATTTACATTATACTTCTGCACAATTAACTCTAAATTAGGAAATTAGAGGCAATCTAGGGGAATAACTGAGGGGCTAGTCGTGATGAATTATGTGCATCTGTACTAAACCAAAGTGCCTCGATGCCCTGGCAATTAAAATACTGTTGTCTCTACAGAAGTGACCTTTATGTCAAGCAGTTTGAGCCTATAATCCTTAGTCAAAAACAGGACTTAAAGTTTTTTTCTCAGAAGAGACAATTGAAATCAGAAAACCTCCTGCCATAACAAGTTGCATATTTCAAAGAAATTGTAAATCACTCAAGAGCCATTCTCACTTGGGAAGACTGTGAATTAAATGTTCTGATGCAATCCATGCTTGCAGTGTGTCCCATACAACCTGTAAACCTAATGGTGAAGCAAATGCTGGATTTCTCCCGTGTGCCAGAGCAGGATGCTCCTCACAGAGGGGCTATTGCCCTGCATTGGGTTTGGGCTGGTGTCTGAAGGGCAGACTCCTACCTCAGAAGTGTTTAACTTGGCATGCCCAAGTGCTGAAAGACCATTACAATAGCTAGTTCAATGTAGAACAACCAAAATGAACTGTCGAAATAACAAATTTGCACTGTTAGATTAAGATCACTTAAATCTTACTCTGATCTGGTACTTTGACAGAGGAGCTCATGATCCTGAAGGCAATAATTTTTCATGTCTTGTTACAAAATCGAAGAACAAAAATAATTATATAGATATTATTAATTTGAAAAAGGCAGGGTAGAATTCACTTTTGGTGGAGGGCCAGTTGTTGAGGATTGTATTTGAAACAGCCAAGACAATTTACTGAATTCTTATCCTAATAGGATTAATTTTTTTACTAATTTTTTTTTTTTTAAATACAAGTTCCTGTCTCAAGAAGTACCGTGAGCTTTACTTGAAGGGAAAACTGAAATTTTTCTACTTAGTTAAAATTTTTGCTGTTGCCTACCTGTAGTATTACAAATAAACATAAAAATTAAAATCAAAATGAAGACCAGGAAGCAAGTGAAAAGAAATACATATTTTAGAAATCCATATTAACATTCCTGAAAATCAAATTAAGTTATTTGAACATTCAGAAGTAGTAGCCATATAAAAATAAGATACATAAAGAAATGTTTTTATTAAATCATGTCTGTTGAACTAGGTGATGTTCTTGAGACATTAGAGAAGCTCACTCGACCTTTCTCTCTGGTGGTAGGGGAATAACTTTTCCATTTTTTTCCCCATAACCTCAAAAATCAAGTTAATTAATTTGGCATTTCCACAGCCTCACTATGATTCAGAAGCCATTGATGCTGAGGTGGGGGAATGTGGACAAAGCAAAGAATAAACTTAATTTTACCAAAGAAGTTGGAAGTACCAAAGCATCTTTTTCTCCGCCTCCTCCCATCACATCCTTCCTGTGATTTATTAGCATTTGAGAAGAGGGGAGGACAGCTGAGGCTTTAATTAGCTGCTTTTATGAAACAGGTGAGAACATGTATAAATTAGATAATTAATGGTTGCTCTTTGTGATGGACAAAACAATTGGAATATCTCTCAACAAACAACCATGTGTGTCCTGGCCAGAAAAATATGACAGAGAAAAATCAGGAGGTAACAAAACTGTTTGTGTAAAAATGTCAGGGTGTATTTCAGTACCAATCATAATCCACTCTTTACAGAGATCTTGTTTGGGACCTCTTTCTGGGATTGCTTGTCATGTAACAGCTGGGTACAGAATAAATGTTTTACATTTTCCTCTAATGGTTCGTCAAGTCACCAAGACTTATATCCTTCCATTTCATTAAAAAGAAACTTCTAATGATAATAATTAAAAAAAGAGGAAATTACAGAGAGTTGGCACCTTCAGACTGCTGCAAAACATCATATTGTCAACACCAAGGATGTCACCAGAAACCTTAAAATGCAGAGGGGACTATAACATGAAAATTTAATTCTTCCAGATCACTATTTGCAGGAGAAACATGTCAATAAATTTTGAATGCGGTACTTGCTCAGTGACAACTCTTAATGAATGCTCAAAAGCTGTGAAAAACTGTTGCCTATATTCTCTTTGTAGAAAAAGTTTGATAAAGTTGGAATATTTGTGTGTTTATGCAGTGTAACCATGTATTTTTTAATAATTTAATTTTGTGAAACCTGGTACAAATTAAATATGAAGTAAACCAACCTCAAACCTTCCTGAACTTTTTTAAAATACTGAGAACAGCGAGCCCTTACCAAACAAGCAGGATTAGTTTCATGAATGCTCTTATGGGACTTAAAATTTGAATTCAGTTCTCTTCTGTACCAGAGTTTTCCTGTGAAAAAAAGAGTCAGTTAGCCTTTCTTTATTTCTCAAAAAAAACAAGAACACAATTTTCTGGCTTTAGTATTATGTGTCAGCAAGGGAGATTCAGAGGTTCTTAGCTACAGTGGAATTTTCATTATGAAAAATAGACAGGTATAAGTTTTTTCTTTAACAAAATCTCTTTATTCTCTGAGTAGTTCACAAGTTATAATGAGCAATAACTACAATATAAGTAGCAAGATATAAGAAAAATACCTCAGTTTATTTTGATTATTTGGCATTTATAACAGAAATGTATATCACTGAATTTAAAAAGTTGGTACCATCTCAATCATTTGCTGTTTCTGCTGTGCTTTTGCTGCTGTTAAATAATTGCACACCTGAAGTATACTAGAAACAAAAATCAAACATGCCAGCTCGTTTGTTGAGAACACATTGCTTAAATGATGTTTGGCTTTTTGTTTTCTTCTGACTAGAATTTCTGGTAGCAACACATTTCTTTAAAATCCTAAATAATGTTTCTTGCATTTTGTTATAACAGACCATTTCCCTGCGACCAGCAGAATACTTGTGGTGGCTTGTGGAATATTTGTGGAATCCCCTTAAACCAGAATTGTTGGAAAGGAGATCTTTTGAACACTTTTTTTGCTCCATTTTGATCCAGAAGTGCTCCATTCTGCTGACAGCATTTAAAGAAAACGGAGTTAAGGATTTCAGGGGGCACTGACAAGCAAGAGAGTGAAAGTCATGTACATACGTGGACATATATGTAAGTATACATATATTTATGTGCAAATATTATACATATATAAACAGCAAAACGTGGAGATGGGCAACTGCAGCCTGTGGCAGTGCACCAGCAAAGCCTCATCACTGACTTGGTACCATAAATACCAGCTGCAATGAGATTGTAAGAGCTTCAGTTTTCAGTTGTTCTACAGAACAATACAAATTCTCAAAAAAAATTCCGAGTACTTAAGATTCTTAAACATGCTAAAACTCATGTCTCTGCCATTCTTTATTATGTCCTATTTAGCGTGCAAATGCAGGCATGCTGTCACAGTCTGTGCTCTCGTCTCCAATTTGCTGTGAAATTGCATCTGCAAAACTTTCTTTACAATGCTTTTGGTGGTGTTTGTATTTAAACAAGAGGAGTAAATCGGGTACCATCTGATTAACGATTTCACGATTCTTTTTGTGGATAAAAAAGGACCTGAGGACCCACAGAGGTCTTTTTTTCATGTGCATTTACATGTCAACACATTTCTGATAAGAACTGCAAATAAAAATATTTTCCAGACAGACTTCTGTTTGGATTATTTTACTTCTAACACAGAAGATAATAGTTAATTTACAGCTTTACACTGAGGTGGGGGAGATCCTGTCAAGGATTTCAAGGAAAGCATGACTGTGCTTACAACATATCTTCCAGTAACCCCAGTCCTTCTTATGAATGGGAACAGTCACATAAAGTGTGATATGAGGCAGATTAGCTGCATCTCAGTGTCTTCTGGCAGCACATTGTGTTCATGTCATGTTCTTGAATTCCATTTACAGATAAGCTCTGTGAGTAATTGTAGCACGCAGCTTAAAATGGTAATTTACTTTTGATGTATGGAAACAGAGGAAATTAGATTGAGAGACTCTTTCAAATAACATTGTATGTTATCTAACTTTTGAGTACATGGTTTTCTACAAGCAAAGCTTTTCCTCCACAGCTTCTCTTCAAATCTTCTCAGTCTCCAAAAGACTGTAGTTGAAGGCAAGAAGAAATTGGTCACAAACGAGCTCTTGAATGAGTGGGTTTTCCCTTAATGTGGTAAGTCTTAATGGTCTTGCAAGCCTGGATGTTATTAATGTTATACATTATCCTAATGGTCTGAATGCCATTAATATTCTACACTAAGCATCAGTAATTACTGTTCAAATGATATTTAACCTAAAAGCAACATATGAGTAGATTCCACCATCCCACTTTTCTCTCACACCTCTCTGTCACACGTAAGATGTGATTAGGAAACAGATTATATGATTTGCTAATTGCTCCTTAAAAAAAACATTCAAAACCCTTGTGATATATGATAAGCAGAGCATTCCATTTGAATGTAGAACAGTTCATTTTTCTGCTTAAGGAATAATTTCCAGATTTAACAAAAGAAACTCAGTTTTCACAGGGGTGTCATAAGCCAGGGTGATGCTATTCTGCACTCCTGAGATAATTTTAGGACAACTTCAGTCAACCTATGTGTAAGGAAATCCTCTAAAAAATACTGGTCTTGTGCCTTAATAAAAATTGCCCATCAGCCTGGCTGCTCCGAAAAACTAGAAGTCCTGTGAAACTGTGGAAATAGGAATCTGTTGAAAAAATTCTTAAATTTTTGGGTGGTTTTTGGTTTTGGTTTTTTTGGGGGAGGAGAAGGTTTGGTTTGGTTTGGTTTTGGTTTCTAGGAAATCACAGTTTTAAATACTAAAATTGGCCAGACATTCCATTTTGGAAGTTTCTTTCCTCACTTCACTTCCTAGATGACATCTCCCCCTGCTGTATCTTGTAAATATTCTGCTATGGATTCATAGTTGTTCAGAGCTATGAAAGAGAACTATCTCACATTACATCTACAGTTAGCAGCTTTCTCAGTCACAGCAACATAAAAAAACCATAAGGGTCATGGTTGGGAATTGCCCACTTAACGATGTTAAGAGCTGTAATTTCACATCATTATAAAGAACTGTTAGAGCAGAGCTGTTTTGCAGGCAGCTAGTTTCCTCTCTGATGTATTTGCTTTCTTTTTGGAATTAAAAGTTATCTTTGCATATAACTTGTGGAAAGATGAATCACTGCATATATCCCCTGTTGTAGAAAGCAAATGGATATTGCGAAGGCATTTTATTGCATTATTGCTGCTCTGTATCATCTCTACCATTTCACGAATGTCATTAAAACTGAAGATCAGTCATAATGTGTTTAAGATTTATCCTAAAGAGTAGTTATGCATGTATATTTCCCATGCTCGAGCAGCAGACTAGCCCCTCTGGAACGTGAGTATTTACTAACAAATGCACTTTGCTGGCAGTTAAGGTTGCAATCAATTAGCCCTTCATTCACTTCTGGGCTGCTCTTCAAAGTAAAACTCCTTCTCGGGAAAATTATTTTGGTGAGATGGACTTGCAGGAGCTACCTGTTTTCTGATGATCTTTTAGTGGCTGATGCCTGCTTTTATTTGTCACAGGGAAAGACTTGGATACCTGTAATGCCTACAGACTTTAGCAGAAGAGAGAGACAGTGAGAAAACACTTTATTTACCTTGATACTGGTGTTTGAGCAATGCTCTGATACATAACACTGAAGTCATCAGCTGAACCTGAGGGAAGATGAACTTTTGTTTTGAAGGCCTCTGAAACTGTCCTTCCAAGGCTTTTTCAGCTAAACACATACTACCCGATGGGCTTAGTCCCAAAACTCACTGGCAGGACTTCACAGCTTTGGATTCTGGGGGCTCTTTCTCTGAGACTGCTTCAGTGATTCAGTTTGAGATGCTCAGGGGATCACTGTATGTATAGTCACTTTACTGCAAGGCCACTTTCAAGGGACCATACTTGGCAGAAGTTCCTTTGTTAGAACCCAAAGACACGCATATATATAAACTTATAATTAATGTCCCTGTATATTTTAATTTTTAAAATGTACTTAAGGTTTTCTGTTGCAAAACACCTTCTCTAGCATGTTTTCTTTCCTGGGTCCTGCCACTGTGTTCTCTTCAGGTGTCGTGTCCTGGGTCAGTCTTGCACATCCTATTAAAAGATCATTTTAATGGACCTCATACCAGTCATGTGTATCTGCAGCTTCTCAGCAAAGGGGACAAAATGCAAAGCAATGATACAGAAAAATAATAGTACATACTGCTTATATACGACATTTTTCCTTTGCTCCCATCTTATAGTGCAGAACTAGTCATTCCCTAGTACCAGATTCCACTAAGCATGACATGGCATCATTTGATACTTTTGATTAAAAAACATGCATTCATACCAGTCTGTTTTGTAAATCACATGGATGTAAGTTATTCCTGAATGAATGCTATGAAATACTTTCTGTTTTCTTGAGAAATAATCCATAAAGACACCTAAATGTTTTAGACAATATCTGACTAAAAACTTACAGAATACAGGAAAGACCTATGACTTAAAAGTAGTTTTGATAAATCTTTTATCAATCTTGAAGATTTTCTTTCATTAATAAGACGTTTTCCAAGAGTTAGTGTGGTCTACAGTAGCAGTAGAGAGGCAGAGGTAAGAAATTCTTTGCATTCCTTTTTGTCAATTCCTTTATTTTACAGGTGTTTGCTGCATGCTTGTTCCATGGTTGTGAATTATCAAAACAAGCCCTGAGCATCTCTCTGGTCAAAAGACACAATAAAAGTGGTTTTGGTTGGGTGTTTGTTTTGATTTGGTTTGGTTGGTTGCTTTTGTGGGTTTTGTCTTCTTGGTTCTTTTGGTTTGGTTTGGTTTGGTTTTGGTTTGGGCTTTTTTTGTTTTGTTTTGTTTTTTAACTTTGTTTCCAAAGGAGATTTTCCTTAAGAAAAGGTAAAAATCATGATTTAGAGGAATTTTACTGGTCAAAATGAGAAAGAAAAGGTTAGCATCTTTATCAGCTAACAGCCTCCCTGAAACCTTTTCAGGCCCGGGCCAAGCAAAACGCTTTAGATTTGCAAATATATTCTACTTAAACTTAACTTCAATCATTTTGACTGACATTATTTTGGAAGCAGCTGTACCACCTCAGCTGAGTAGGAGGTTGGGAGGGGTTGGTATTATTGGGTAAAAATTTGGCAACATTGGATCATCTTCAGTTGTGCATTTGTGGAAAGCAGAACTCTGGAAAGCAGCTAAATTTTGGTATGGATGGTGCTGTACCACCTCAGGTACAAGGATGAGTAGCAGTGTGTGCTCCTTTGTATTTGCCTTGAAGTAGTTTCTGGAGTGCCTGCCTTTTCTTTAAGGACTCTACATTTATTTACATTGAAATGAAACCCCACATTTGAAGACTACTGGTCAGGAGGGGTAGAAAAACGACATTAAACATCCAGTCTCCTACCACAAAACAGAATATTTAAGAAAGAAGAAATACAGTAACATTTGTTTAATTTCCCAGCTGAAACACAAATGTATTTGTCCTCCTGTATTATCTTATAATGTGATACATCAAGCCAGGTAGCTTTTCCAAAATCGAATTTTTCCTTTGCTTTAGCAATGTATTTGTCCAATAAGCATTGTCAAGAATTTTAGTTGAAGCAAATAACATGGAGCATTGTTTCACAGGTACAGAACTTTTAGTAAATGGCTTAACTTTATTATTGCTTGTAGGGACTTAGGAGATAGTGAAAAGTAATTCATTACAATGGGAAACCTCCCAGAAAAAGAACTCAACATGTGTAGGATGCAAATAATATCTATAAAACCGGAAGGAAGTTTTACTTCTAGAAATATATTTTAAAGCCCAAATAAACCAATTAAGTGGTTTTGGGGGTTTTTTTCTCTTATTAAACACTTCAACAAAAAGACCAAAGGAAACAGTTCCCCTAGGTGGAAGTAGAATCAGACAACATACCTATAGGAAGGTTCATTCCCTGAAAAGAATACATAAGTTTCTGGTAGAAAAGAGATTGTTATGGAAAAAGAAAGACAAGGAACAACATCCTTACGAACATTTCTGCTCAAAGAACTGTTCCTTACACTTGTTCTGTACAAATGTGTCCATCTATAAGGATCATTTTGTATTGTAAATCCAGTAAGTGGCCTAAAGCAACAATGCTTAACATTTGTTTTGTGATCATGATGACACTTTGACAATGTTAAACCAATTATGGCAAAGTAAAAAAAAATAATTCTGCTTGTTTCCTTTTTTTGAAGGAAGAGAAAGGATTAAAGGACCAGGGCTTTTTGTAACAATGTTCAGGACAAATAATCTCACCCAACCTTGCAGTTATTGTTGTGGGAGCAATAAATTTATCTCTTTTCACTCTTTTAAGGGCCGATGTGTTATCCATGAAAGTCAGTGGAAGGTTATCAAGACTTACAGGAATAATTTACCACAGCTAAACATCTGCTTTGTCTTCAGAGATATGTAAGTAATCAGTCATCTTTGAGTTTCATAATGCGTTTTATAATACTAAATGTACCTTAACAAGAATTATGTAAGTATAGATTTTTTTCTTTCCTAAAGTTATGCAAAAATATTTTTTAAATTTTTACATAATAATTTGGCCTGCAATTTTTTTGGTTGCTATGAAGAAAGAGTCTTCTGTGTTAGTTTTAAATTATTTCATGAGAAGAATTATGTCAGGGATTATTTTATGATGAAATATAGGAGTATAATATATGATCTTAAGGTTTATATGAAAATGACAACAAGCATTATTATAAAGGTTTAATTAATTTTTACAATATTTTCTGGTAAAAAATTCTCTCCTTCACACTTCTTAAATAACAAGGAGTTTTTCCAGAAATAAAAAAAAATAACTGTTGAGAGTGAAAGCCATAGAGGCATTGGATTATTTAACACAAAAATCTGTACTGTGAACCCTGAGCAATGTAGTGATTTCATGACTTCACATCATTTAAGGTACTTCAACACTATGACATTTGCAGTGTAAGTTACTGGGAACAAAAAACAGGCGAGACCATTTATAAATCTAATCAAACTTAAAGAATGAATCTTTGTGTTTCTAAGTTTCTAGAGCTAAAGATGACAACATACATGCAAACAGACTTTAACCCACTATTGCAACTTTTTATCAGAAATTACATATAATGGTGCTTCAGGAAATGTTCATTCTGTGGGTAACATGATGGTCCACATTTCCCTCTCTAATATTCTGGTCCGTCTGGTAGAGAACTTACTGCCTCCTATCAAACTTATTGGGATTTTCAGAATAAGTTACTTGATAACAGAAATCATCAGCCAGAAGTTTAGGACAATATGCAAAATAAGTATTAAGACTAGTCGTTGATTGTCTATATTACTGCCTTGATTTGCTAAATTAACACATTTGTGTGAATTTAAAGACTTTGGATGGATTTTAGATCAGGCACTCTGCAATCAAGTGAGCAAAAATTTGGTAACATAAAGGCCATAAACATAGGTCTTCAAACTTGCCTCAAGTCTTCCCTAACATACTCTCCTGTAGCATTCCAAATGTATATCATGTTGTGTTCTCCTAATTTTATGACTATCGTAAAGCAATTTCTTTTAAGTAGTCATTATTTGTAAGTAAAATGCTCAGATGAATTCCTCTTTCCCTTTATTTATGAATTCCACTGATTTTCTGTAATTCTCAAAGGCATCCTCACAAAGTGACATTGGTGAAAATTTGGGAGAAAATATACATCAAGGATTGCCCCAGTGGTGCTTCAAAATAGACAAAGGGGAAAAAAAACCCCAATAATTTTGGAGGCAGATATCGAAATATTCTTGCAGTATTAGATCTGTCAGACTCACAAAGTGGGGGACTCTGTTTACTTTATTTAACTTTGTTTGCAAAGTGGAGCACGAAAGCCCAGAACTACATAATATCTGTGTACTGAGGAAAGATGTGCTATCAAATCTTGGGAGCAAGAGCCAAAAAGCCCAATTACCACAGCTGAGTAGGACCCTCAAAATGCTAAGAAAACCAGGGAGAAAAATGGAGATCAGGGCAAGCCTTTCATAACTTTGTCTGGTGGCCTGTTCTACCAAAATGCTACCTGAAACATAAGGCTGGAAGATGAGTGATTTCTTAATATTACATTGCTGAAATATACCTTATATTTGGTGGTTTTGCCACTCAAAAATATTGTAGGGTGTTTTTTTTTCCTCTTTTAATAAATGTATTTGGGGCTGTAATACAAATACGTTTACAAGACCTGATATATATACAACTCTTTCTGTAATGAAGAAACAAGTGTGCATCACTGTATTTTTTCATTACCTCTCTAAAGAGGCACTCCATTTTTTTTTTTTTTTTCATTTTCTCAGTCAGTCAAAATGGGAGAAAAAAACTGAACTGAACGACCTAGCAGGTGATGCAGGAATCTGTTATTTTAATTGTATACACATTGGTGGTGTATAAATTGGATCTACCAAAAAAAAAAAAAAAAAAAAAAAAAAGGCAAAAAAGAGAAAGCACAACCAAAAAAAAGTCCCTCAGTAAGCTAAAATTCTTGTATCTCTTTAGGGGAAAAAGAAGACAGCAATTGATGTGAGGAACATCAATCTCTCAAGTCATTCTATCTTTATTTTCCCAATTATAGTAGCTAGGGACCAGAAGTGGTATTATATAATTAAATTAGATGGAAGGTAAGCTTGTAGATGAAGGAATTGCCTGGTTTAACATAACTCAAAAATAATAGAAGCTAAAATTCTCATAAATTAAGTATATACAAAGCAGAGGTTTTTCCCTTTTTCAACTGATTTGAAATTAATGAAAATAATTGCTTTTTTTTCTATAGGATTTGTTCAGGCTACATTTAGAAATATATTTTCCTTTAAGAAACCAAACTCCTTCCTTAAACAGAACAAAAATTCTCCTTTGACCTGTTGGGATTTGGTCCCCAACCCCTTCAGTTATATAATCCCACGCAAGCATTTTTTTTTACAGAAATGTGAAATTTTTTACTCACTCTTTTTCAGCAGATGTTAATACCTGCAGTCTGGGAATAGTGTTTGTTCCTCTATGTCACCTTTGTACTGACAAGTCCAAACTCTTCTTAAACTTCAAACTGCAGAAAAATTTTGCAAAGTAAAGAACGTATATAACTTCACTTTGAACCAGTGTTGTGCAGCAGTTAATTAATTAAGGCATTGAAGTGGAATACTACATTCAGTTTGAAACTTGGCTGTGAATTTGGGTAGACAGACTGCAAGTGTGAAGTTTAGAGACACAAGAAGTCTGTAGACTGAGAATCTAACAAAGAAATAAAGGCATTATACGCCTCAATTTTGGGAGCTCTGGGGTATATTAAAAGAACTTGACTTTTAGAAGACAGACAACTAGAATCCTCTGCAAGAAATCAGATCCCATTATGGCTTTTCATACAGAGCATGGGAAATTAAGGCATCTGGATTTAATAATTACATGTGAAGATCTTTATCAGTGTCCTTGGTCTGATGAAAAGCCAGATGGTATCAGTAGGTGAGTTGGCAGACTTCATACCCTTTGAAAAGAAATACAGGCATGAAGAAGTTATAAAGGGACTTCAAAAAAAAAAAAAAAAAGATGCATTTGAACATGGACATTATGAACAGTTAAATAATCCTACAAATTGTATAATCTTAACTACTGTTATAGCTCCTTCAAAAGATGATGCCCTCATATAATCCCCCAAACCTGTCTAGAAGAAAAACTCAGTGCTAGAACAGGAATGTGCATGGTCTCTATCACTATGGATTTTTCCCTTTATGTACCAGCACATTCCAGTCTATTTGACTTGAAGAGTGGTTCCTCCAGTAATAGCTGTTTTTAGAATGGTATTTCAGCTGATAGCTGCTATTTAGATACAAGATTGAAGTTACAGCAGTATGCTAATACACGAAAATACGTGAATTAGAGAAGTGTTCTGATTACCTATAATTTCCATACATGTTATCTAAACTGAAAAAAATGAATACATCCTTCCATTCTGAATAAATATTTCTGCTTTAGAGAAGGGTGACCAGTCTTCTAAGCCTATATTTAGGGAATGCATTTGTACCAAGGTACAGAAGGTTACTGAAATTTGCTTAAGTAACAAGTTTCAAAAGTACCGTTTGTGAGCATTGCTTAGATGTTTAGGGGGCTTTCTGTGTCTTTCTCTTCAGAGATATTGCCTAAATGTTTGAACTTTAGCTTTGAAAATTGTAAGAAAAAATATTGTTTAAAAATAATAGCAATAACACGGACAGTTTTCAAACGCTGGTTGGTACAAAGGAAACCCTTGCAAATGAAAATTACTTGAACATGTGAGAGGAGAGAAACTCTAGTATGGAAGTGCAATTGAGTGATGTTTACACAACAGTCAAATAAGAAAATGTAGTTGCAGCAGACAAAGCCTATCATTATAATTCACTTAGAGGTTCTGTGCAGTGTCATTTTGCTGCTATCTGAATCCCACATTTTTGATCTGTGCAGTTAGATGTATATGGAACTGACCTTTAGCTCTGGAGCAGCTTTTCCCCAGCTATGCAAACTGGTGATGCAGGTTCTCTCCCCTCTTCCATGCAAAACCAAGATGCTATAGGAGACAGAATTGTCTTTTATGGTTAATTTATATACCCCGTTTTTTTAAAAAAATCTTTCCTTACAAAGGAATATGCATGGAATATTTCTATCTTTTCAAGGCTAACAATAATATAAAATTAAACCAGTGAAGGTGCATGATTTGACTTCAACCAGGCAAGCATAAATTTAGTAAGTATCAATGATCTACCTGAATATACCATATTGGTACATACTTCACATTTTTGTGGCGTTCTTAGCAGTATAACAACTCTGTGCACGTGCATTATTTGTGAATATAAAATAAATAAAATTTAGAGGGAGATTTTGTTCATGTGAATCCATATACTTCTTTTATTAATGGCTACGTTGTGATGTATTGTAGATATCTATCTTCTATTTTTACAGAAAGTGCACTTTCAGCTTCTAAATCTTAAATTAAACTACCGTAGACTAATAAAAAAAAAAAAAAGAAAGAAAGTCTACTGAAATAAATTGTCTCTGAAATAGGTTTAAACTTTGTAAGAATTATCAGCCTCTTACATCTAGTGGGGAAGGCAAAATATGAAGGAACTATTAAATTCATATCTCAGCGATTACAAAACGATATTTCTATATCTGCAGTACCTGAGATTACAGCAGTCTGAGATGTCTGTAAAACCAAGGAATCTGTAATGATAACTAAGGGAATTAGCAAACAGATTAAGGACTAGATTGCTTACCAGAGGGGCTACATACATATTCCCCCAAGTCCTCCTGTAAGTGAACGTTCCTCACTGGAACCAAGGCTGGCAGAAGCTGATCTTCAAGAAATATGACAGACAAACTCAGCATATATCAGGTGTAGTTGTGTTTGAAAGTCCATAGAAAGGTAGGAAGGGAAGGGAGGAAATGAAGAAAACCACGTAGGCTGACAATCTCTTAGGCAGGCTGACTAAACCTCAGAGTGGAAACCAACGCAAAATAATGACAAAAAAAAATAGAAACAATGTTTTGCTTACCTATCAACAAGTGCCAGGTTTGTTTAGAAAATATACATTCCAAGAGAAAAAAAGAAACAAATAATTTCTGTGTGGAAAATCTACTAAATATGAGAATAGCCTTTTAAAAGAGAACTACCAAATTACTGAATAGGATGCATAGGATTCTAATGAGACATATGGAGAAAATTCAAGATCATAAAAAGACAATATTAAAGTAAGACTTTAATATTCCAAGACTTCTCTTGGAAGCAGAGTAAGCTGCAATACATTTACACTGAATATATTCTCAGCAAAATCTAGACTAGTGTTCCTCTCCACCTCTACTTACATTGCTCATGCTCTGAGCTCAGCTGGCAGTCTCTCAGCCCAACTAATAGTTAAGCAGGAAGAGAAGTGGACAAACATTAGTTACTCCTTAATCACACATTAATGGCCTATAACAGACATGTCCAAATTGGAGACGTGGATTTGAGGAGTAGACTTTTCAGTGGGTAAGGAATGGGCTGGATGGACACAATCACAGACTTCTGGTCCATGGCTCCAGGTGGAGGCAGGGGACGAGTGTTGTTCCCCAGGGATCTTAGAGAGGCCTTCCAGGACCTAAAGGAGGCTTATAAAAAAGAGGGAGAGTGACTTTTTACATAAGCATGTAGTGTCAGGACAAGATGGGAGAGTTTTAAGTTAAAAGAGGAGATATTCAGAACAGAGGTTGGGAAGAAATTCTTTACTGTGAGGGTGGTGAGGACCCTTCCAACCCAACCCATTCTACTATTCTATACTTATTTCAGTTTGCATGTTTTTTGTTTGCCTGTAATTTCTCAGAATAACAGCAATCTGAGCTGCAAACACAATTGTCAAAAACAAAAACAAATGGTGGTGTCTCCTAACTCACTGGTTCAGAACTCTGTTTTGTTTGAAACATGATATGGTGAATTAAACTAGCAAAAATGATGCTTATAAGCAGATCCTTGGTGCCATAATCCAAGTTTTTAATAGGTGAAAGAATTATAAAGCAGTCATCTGCTTTGCAATAGAAGATGATTGCTACTGCTCAGAAAAAAATACAGCTCTCCTTTTGATCATGGTACCTGTTCTCTGTTACATGTTCCTTTTATATAAAGACAAAAAAAAGAAAAATTCAAACCTCTTTTAAAATTCACAGAGTGGGAAGGCAGCAGTATTTCTATTTTCAGGCACAGTTAACAAGGCAAATACAAAATCCTACATTAAATTGTGCATAGGTCATAGCATTTGCTAGTGCCTTTCCTATCTTTCCATTATTATCTTTACTGGAAGTGTAAGTGTTGCAAATACAATTGCCATAATTAACTCAACAGTGTTAAATAAGCATACAGACTTTTATAAATATTATATGAATATTTATATTTTCTGTTATTTTTTGTAATATCTCTCAGTATTATCAGCATTTATAAAAAATTTATAATAGTATAAATATACAAACCTAGTACTTTTATCTTTTGAAGTGGGAACTTTTATTAATTCACTTTCTTGCCTCCTTTTTTATCACTGTTTTTATGAATGAAGAAGTTGGGTTGGCAAAGATACAATTAGCAATTCATAAAGGCTGCAACCTGAGGTCCAGTGCTGGAAGACAAGGCCATTTACTCAAACATTTCTGTCAGGAATACTCAGATGTAACACTGATGTTACTCCCATTTCAGAAAGTCTAATCATGAACTGAAGTGTTTGCATATGGATCTAATGCTCATTAAACTCCAGTGACATCTTCTCATAGTCGTTCAGGTTATGTCTCCACTGAAAACATCAACAGCTGTGTTCCCAAGTTGCACTGCCATCAAGGTGCAAAAACAGTTCTTGCAAACAGAAAGGCCTAAAAGCTGGAGGTCTAATATAACTGGACTTTGAAGTTCCACCCAGATTCAGAAGAGATGAGTTTTGTAAGGGCTTCTGTCAGTCTTCTCACAAAAAGAAAAAAAAAAAAGTTTAAAAAGCCTGTTCAGATTTGCTGTGGGAGCAAAAACTAAAAAGAAAAAATGGCTATTCTCACTTGTTGATTTTTTTTTTCCAGGCTGAGCAGTTAAAGCAGATAATTCAGGCTGGTTAAAAATTCATTTACATATAATTACCTTGAACAGTTCTGTTCTCAGTGGTGCAAGGTTGTTATCTGGCATATGTGAAATGAAATTCAAATCCCTGATCTGTCCAACTTATCATACACCAAAAGACTGTGCTCTAAATTTAAACACTTTCAACAGAACCATTGCATAATTGAGTTTGTAGGGGTCCACTGGACGTCATTTTTTCAATCCCCCTCCACAGAGCATGGCCAACTTCAAATTTAGATCCAACACTGAAGTTAGCGAGAGTGGTCAAAGCCTTGTCCAGCTGAGTTGTGAAAATGTCCAAGGGTGGAGATTCTCTGGCCAGACTGTTCCTTTGCTCTGCCAGAGTTTATAAGGAGAATTGTCTTTTTGTACAGTGTCACTGCATGCTGGGGCCTGTTGCTCTTTTGCTGTGCACCCCTGGGAAGAGCCTGGTTCTATCTTCTCCATGACAGCCGTGCCTTGGGTGGTGAGAGGCTGCAGAGATGCTTGGTTAGCTTTTCCTTCCTCACACTAAGTCAACATTTCCATGATGTGCCCCAGAGCCATTGCTGTGGCTGTTGTCTGCACTCAGTTCAAGTTCATTCAACTCGAAGATGAAAATGTTCATGTCGAAAATGTCCCTGCTCATTGTAGTTGAACTAGATGGCTTTTAAAGGCCCCTTCCTGCCCCAAACACTCTGTGATTCTGTGATCTCTCTTTAGTGAGGTTGCTAAGGCCCAGTCTGTCCCATTGGTCAGATTGCTGTTGAGTAACCAAAATAAAGCCTTTCCATAAAACAGGTATGTTTATAGAAAATATGCAAAAGCCAAAACCTAACAACACAAAAAAAAAACAAACAAGGAAAACTCCAGCCCAGGCTCCTTCATTAATGATCTGGAAGAAAAGAGTTTTTTAGAAAAGATCCAAGGCTGTTCAGTTTTATGGAATTTTTAAATATGCCACCTTTACAGACTATGGAAAAATAATATCTCTTAGAGGTAAAGTCACTCTAAGCTGTTTGATTTAATCTTAACTCCGTAAGAATTTTCTTTTTTTTCCAAACAATAGCTAGCAGCTCTTGCCTAGGCTCCTGGAACAGTGTTATCCAGATCCAGACTATTTGGGATTCAAAAAGAGTTTTACAAAGGATACCATTCGTCTGAGCTCTTTCAAACTCCAGAAATCAATTTAACTGAATCTTTGGTGTATTCTGTGCACATTAGTTCAGAAAAGCATATGGTGCAGAAAGCTTAGTGTGTGCAAGTGTGTTATGAATACATTTCAAGCTATCCTGTTTATTTAGGTTTTTAATCATGAGATTATTCCTGAGGAATCCTGCATTTCCTCACCACTTTTGCTCATAGACAAAGAATAGAGCCATGGCATTTTCGTGTACTAGAAAAAGTGTAGCCTGAGGAAATGGCCTCTAGTCACTAGTTTGAAAGTAAATTGAGAGTAAAGACTACTTTGAAGCAAAAGTATTAAGCAATGACCCATCCCTGAAGATATGGAGGGTATAACTAAGTGAATATAGGATAAGTAATAATGGAGCTCATGCTGTCAAATTAAAGTTTTAAAGCACTTACTTTCCTATACTGGCTCTATTACCAGTTATATAACACTTAGGGCCAAAGAAAATGGGTCTGCACCTTTATTTTCCTTCCCTTGTGACTCCACAGGCTATGCCAGCACCTGTGGGTAATCTACCTGCATTGTCTATTAGTGAGGAAAATGGACAAAATCAAACAAACTGTGACACGTGACATGTAACCCACGTGTATTCCATGCAGTGCAGCCTCCACACTACATTTTATGCTGACAGCTCATGTGGACATCTCGTTGCTTGTATATGATGGCAATAAATCCTGTGAATGGAAATAGATTTAAATTAATGGTTTCCAATTGTTTTCACCACAAGTTGGGGGATCACACTAATGCAAAATCATGCAACTATAACATAGATAAATATCTATGTTACACTGCATGTGTGTGTGTATTAGGACTGAAGGTAGAGGAAATATGGGAACAGAGGCCATTGGTTAACACCTAAATTATATTTTAAGAAATCTACTCTATTTTCTTCTATCCAGTTAATTTTTTCTGTCAAAATCCTTAATGTTTCCTTTCAAGGGGACACAGAATAAGACAGATGCCCAGAATATATGGATGAAAGAACTGGTTTCATAAGCAGTAAGAGCCCAGAAACACCTCTTGAATTTTCTCTTTTGTTCCTGCACTTGTGAATCCATTTGTAAAAACAGCTGTATGTCAAAACTGTATCCTCTTCAGTCTACTCCTCAGGTTGGAGGCATTTAGCAGCTTGGTGTTCATAACTGTCTAGCTATTGGGACCTTTCTAGCCAATATGATCCCTGATGTTTGTCATTGTTTTGGATTTACCTCCAAAGTTGTATGGAGGAAAAGGTGGAGTCGTGAAAGTTGTAATGCAAAAAACATATATTCTCTTACATAACTTTTAATCCAGCCTTCATTCTGTCTGGGGTTTTTTTTGTTTGGTTAGTTTGGGGGTTTTTTTGTTTGTCTAGTGGAGGTTGGTTTTTGTTGTTTTATTTTTTGGTATGGTTGGGATTTTTTGTTTGTTTGGGGCTTTCTGTGTGTTTGTGTGTCTTATTTTTTGTTTGTTTGTTTTCTTTAACAAAGAGGTATTAAGTGCTGATATACGTGCAATGGGGGAAACTCACACAGGTCTCCAAAAGCACTTTTATGGGCACATATTGTGAACTGAGGGGCCCCTCAAATAGATAAAATAGAACTATCTGCATTTTGTAGAGAAATTAAAGCAGACAGAAGCCTCTGGAAGAATAACACCTCTCAGAGGAAAAGTCACTCTAAGCTGCTTAATTTAATCTTTACTCCCCAGGAATTCTCTTTTTTCCAAAGGGTAGCTGACAGCTCTGTCCATAAACCCGCATGTTACTTGGAAATTCTCTCTCTGTGTATTTCAGAAATAATTTGTTCAGTTAATTAGTTCCATTGCTGTTTGAAGAATGCAAAGCTTACTACTTCAACAGATGACACTGTCAAATCACTGTGCAGCCAGATTGATATAACGCCATCATACAGCAATCACCAAGTGTGCAATGTCTCTTCTTCCTTTTATTACATTAAATGTATATTTGTTTACACAGTCTCTCAGCTTAAACAAAGCGAGACACAGATCCTGTGGGTGGTTTGTGCTGATTGTTTCCCAAGGGCAGCCTTGTGCCAGTGACCCCAAGAATGAAAGGTGCCTTTCTCTAGGTAGTCCTTCCTATCTTGAGCAGAAGAGCATGACGGGGGAAATGATGACAGACAGAGGACTACCAAGGTATTTGTCTGATGGAACTGGCCCTCGGCTTTTCTTGTATATCACGGGCATCCTTAAAAAAATGTTATGTATTTTATGGGTTGACGCTTCATGAAACTAATTTTGGTACAACAGCACAGAGATTGTTAGCCAATTGTTAGTCAAAACCTAAGTTTTCGTGAGTCATTGGACACAATTTATCAGAAGGGGTCTTATGTTACTGTTGTACTGGTGGCCTAAGGATATGTTTAAACAAAAGAATCATTCAAATTAAGCACAGTTAGAATATAGTTAAATTAGACAGAAGTAATGCATTCTATTAGACTAAAGAGTGCTAGTGGAAAATAAACAAACAAACAAACAAACCAACCAAAAGACCTATTTTAAAAGAAAGTCAGTTAGGAACACACAGACTTGCATACAATTAGCTCAAGTTTCATTTATTTTTTTTTTTTTACAAAAATATCAGTTAAAAGAGAAAATTAGTGTTTCATGTCTCAAGGTGTCTCATGCAAGGTGAAGGAGTGGGAGGGCCCCGGTATAACTTTTAACTTGAACTCACCAACACATCTAACTCTTTAACCTCTTTCTGTCAGTGAGTGTCTGTTGAAATTTACTGCACTACAGCACAGTTTACACGTCTCCAAATGTGAAACCCATAGTTTATTGTCAGAGGCTGATAATCTTATGTTTTTTTGTAATTTTATTTCATTCTAAACATAAGACTTATGCAGCAAGGGAGTGGAGTTCTACTTAGCCCACACAGTACACCTTTGGGATTGTTCCAGGAGGAGATGACTATGGAGTTCCTCCACAATGACTACCAGCAGGGTCTTCAAAGGGTCTTTCTTCTGGAAACAGTGTGTTTCTTGCACTGTTTGTAAGCATTAGTACTGTATATATTGATTTTATTAGCAAGATGTTATTCTAGACCAAGAATCGGGATCTTAAATTAAGCTGACCTGACCTTATGTGAAACTAGAGAGAAAGAATAGTTCCCACCATCCTGTAAATGGATTTTCAAAACATTCTTAAAAACATATTGCCATAATGACTTTTTAGTAAATTTTCAAAGGAATACCTTTTTTTTCACCTCATTTCTTGATTAAAATTGATTATTGCAATGTTAATGTGGTAAAGAGGTAAGTTTTTATTAAGCTTAATGTTATAGTCATTTGGCCAATTCAGGAGCTAAATTAATCTTTTGATAAAAATTCAAACACACAAATTAAGTTAGTGCTAAGGTATACTGGAAATCTATAAAAAGCCTACATGAGCTTTACACAATTCACAGAAAATTCAAGGGTCAATTTAAGAAGAAATTTTGTTGCTAGGAGACGAGAACTGCAAGAAACCCCAATAATGTTTCCTCAATTTAAATAGTAAATGGGTTAAGAAACAGCAACCATAGATTAATGAGAAACAAACCAAGGTAAGTCAATGGGTGTTTTTGTGTGAATGTATGGAAAATTCTGTGCAAACTCAAAACATTTGGATCAAACTCTCTTTTATGTTTACAGCAAATGCATATATAAGTAAATAAAGAGTAAATAGTAGATCCACCCCCGTATATTGAATCTATATTTCAGTTTATATTTTACCTGGCATTAAAATCTGCAAAATTATGATGGAAATGTTAGTGCATCTGGTACACTAAATTGAGTATAGTTACATATAAAATATAATTAAAAAAATGAGAAGAAAACAAATAGGATATTGCCCATTATAAACCTGGAAATACAGAACTAAATTTTAACTACCAAAATTAAGTATTCATCAGAAAGGTTCATTGTCTATACAACATTCAACATTTCATAACAAATCAGAAAGGCAGCTGGAAGAAGAAAAGAAGAGATAGTTCTAAATTGCCTCAGAGAAATGTTATTGTTTCATGCCTTGACACTGTTTTGCTCCCATCTCGCTCCATTTAAAGCCATCCAAAACTCTTCCAAAAAGCATTAGATTTTTAGTACAACTTTCTTCTCAATCCCTTTTTTTACTGTCTCTAAAATTTGTCTCTGTTTTAGAAGTGTATCTAAGATTAGTATCTATCAGGTTCATCTGTTCAAATCTACCTTTTCAACACTAGGTCTTACCTCTCATACTTCCATTTTTCTGCTACTTTGGTCTCCAAGGGGCAAGTAGAGAAAATTCTCCTAAATAAAACGTTGGCAAGCTATGGGTCCACAATCTAAAACTTTTGATTTTGTCTGTGGGAGAGATTCTTAACAGAAAACAGAGAGATATATCAGAAATGGACACAAAAACCAGTTTGTCACTAATGTATTAGATTTCACTGTGGCTCTCTTCTGACAGACATTTGTGTAGATTTTTCCCAATAAATTATTAGTTTGTGGGGCTGAAGGAGTTACACAATAGTTTGAATATATGGCATGATCCTAATTCTGTGATTCCAGGTGGAAATTTTTATAATCTTTTGGTAACCGGTATTTGGTTTGTTTTTTTTTTTTTCCCCAAAATTATTCAGAGTTTTATCAGTTACACACTACATCACACAGCTCCAGCTGTAGAGAAGGGAAGTTCCAGTCCCAGAACTGACTCAGATTACAAAGTTAGGGATTAAATGCCTGGACCAGAAATGATGGAGAAGATTTGAACTTGAGTCTTTCACTCCCCTGGAGAACAGATTGTCAGTGAGTTTGTTAGACATTCAGTAGCAGCTCCTGATGAAGTTTTATTTTCCTGTAGGGAAACTTGGAAGAGTCTCTGGCCTATCCTTGCATTAGTGAGCATTTTGAGGAGGAGGGTTGGGGAGGAAATATTTGGTGCAGTGGTGAGTTGAGGGAATTTCTTACTTGTCTTGTAGTTTGAGAAGGCTCCTTTTTTTTTCCCAGGATCCAGAGCTTAGAGGGCAAGCGATGAGGACGTGATGAAAGAAGATGAAAGGCACTTAATTATGCTCCCTCTGTTGTAATCTGGGAAAGATGAGTTTTGCTGTGCTAAACCTAGCTGTAAAGGAACATGATTAGAGGTGTTACTTAAACTCAGCCTAACCTTTAAAGTGGAAGTCCTCATCTACTCCAACGAACAGAAGGAAAGGATTGATAATTTTTCTGTTTGTTTCAAACTCCATTTTGTTTCTGAAGTGGAGGACGTGGCAAGGTAAACGGTTGCCCCACAAATAAAAACTATATAACCTTTGTAAATTATTCCTTTTAGAATTGTGAGATTTTCTTTTTACCTTTATCATAGGTACATAGGTTCATCATGGACAGGGTAGTAGCATTTCCCCTTAGGCAAACTCTACTACAGAGGTTGTGGATACTTCTCACTTCTCTGATCTTGCCACTGATTCCTGCAATGATGGCTTTTATTAATATTTATGTCCTGTCCAGTGAGACAACTTGTTTTTTAGGAAGGATGGTTGTGGTGAATAATCATTATTCATTGGTGCAGTAATTCACATCCCTGGTCTCTGAAGTTCAAGAGGAGAACTGAAGGCTGAGCAACAGAGGTGCTGTTAGCCTGAGGGAGTTTATTGGCTTAAAAGACATAGACAGTTCCCATTTAAAGAGGAACTTATCTCCATGAAATCTAATTTTACTAATACATCTGAGGTCAGATGGCGTGTATTTGGTCAGTTTGCATTTACAGGTTTCCTCTGACAACCTCAGGTGAATCCCCAGTGAGAAAACCATAGGTTGTAAGTGTAAAACCAGCAAAGATCCAAAGGAATTGATTAATAATTTATACAACAGTTTATTTTGTTTTGGTCTTAAATCTTCAGATAAGCATCTTGTTTCCCCTGTTGACTGCTGCATCTGACATTTTTCTGCATTGTTAAGTGTTAGAAAGGCTTGCAGTCATTTTTATACCAGGTAGTTAAGTAGTAAGTTTAAAAAGTAACATAGATGCTTTTTTAATTAGCAGAACAGTAAATGAAGAGATCAGGATTTGCTTAGTTGTGCATGTTATGGTTCCAGGGGTATAAACAGCAATACCATTTACATTGAAAGCAAGCAAGAAGTAGGATTTGGCTGAAAACTGGCATTTTGAGAAAGTGTCTCTTTGTAAAAGTTGATGACATAATGCACTATCTTCTTCCTACAGCTTGTGATGGTGTCACAAGGGTTAAAACCACCAGAGAGCCCCTCGTGAGCATGAAACAAATCAAGGGACGATTTGCAAGTGAGACTTTCTAAATCCATTGTGTATTAATCAGGTTCACTCTATATAACTTTGAAAATGCAATTGCTTCTAATTAATGCAACTGGTGGGTAAGTGGGGCTATGCATGAAAATAAATGTAGAGGAGGATGAGATAAAGAAGATAAATCAAGTGCTTCCTTATACACTGTTAGAACAGTCAATGAAACTGAAACACAACACAATTCAAACTGAAAAAAAGATCCATTGCGCAAAACATTTAATTAGTCTGTCAAATTTGCTGCTGTAAGAGAAAGTTAATTACAGAAGCTTAGGAAGATTCTCAAGAAGAGGGCTTTTGCATGGGTGTGGGAAACATTTTTGCTAGAGGTGATTTAAAGTCAGTAAATTTAACTAAGAAGTTGGTGAATAAATGAAAACCAGGAGGAAGTTTTCCACTTCAATTATTGTCCTCGACAGGATTTTTGGCAACTTTTAATTCTAAAGAAAGAAAATAATCAACTATAAGCTACTCTTATCACCTGAACAATTTTAAGTACCTTTTGTAAGAATCCTGTTCAGTTAAATCAGAGTTTCTTCACAGCAAAATTTTGTACACAGCAACAAAAGCAAAATTTACACCCAAATTATCAAATTGAGTCTCTTAGAATTAATGTGTTTCCATAAAACTGGCTAAAAATAATGTCTTTTGCCTTAGAGAAATTTCTTTTGGAATAAGGCGTTAATTTTGTCTCAGTAAGTATGTATTTAATTGATTCAAAACACAATCAAAAAGGTTTTTAACTTCTTGAAATTTAAATCTCGAACTTATCTTGAATGCACAAAAACTGTAACCTTCAAGCATATTTGCAGGTTTTTCACTACCACTGGTAATTCTTCTCTCAGAGGACTCAGCTATAAGAGGTGAAGAGATACTGTTCTTGGACTCCAAATTATGTCAGTTAATTTCAGAGGCACTCCTGGCTAATACAGGTAGAGTTGTGCCTTCTAGAGGCATGACATACTATTGTACTGATTTCTGACTATGCCATCTAAGCAGAAAGAAAACTTGCTTTGGATAAGAAAAATAGAGAAAAAAATTAAGAAAACAACAAGAGGAAGAAGATTTTTTTGGTTTAATGTGTATATGGAGTTAGAAAAAAAATCAAACTCCTTCCGAACGTGGTGGTTTGTTTTCTTTCTCTTCTTTTTTTTTCCCCTCTCTAAAACTCAGGTTGATTGATAGAATCATAGAACATCCTGAGTTAGAAGAGACCCACAAAGATCGTCAAGTCCAACTCGTGGCCCTCTACAGGGCAACCCCAAGAATCATTCCAGCCTTTTTCCAAGATACAATTTTTGTACTAACAGACATTTGAAAACCAATTTCTGGAAAGAGCTATCAACCCCTCTGGGACAGGCTTGAAATGGTCCTGATTTTAATGAAAATCCACTAAAGTTAATAATCTTCTCAGATGATGATCACACTGAAAACATGCAGTCATCTTTCAGGTAGTAAAGTCCCCTTTCACGCTGACAAAGTGTTTATTTAAAACAGAATACTCAGGACTGGGCAGAAATCCCAGCTGGCTCATTTTACGTTTTGCTCTCTTCCTTCTCTCAGAAAAACAAAAGACAGTAGCAATAATTTTGTGAGGCTCTAGCCAAATTTGAACATCTCTTCCTTCTGGAATCCCAAGGACACATATGGCTGAAATCATATTTGAATATGAAGCTGTATTCTAACTTACACTCTGTTTTGCTAATGGTAGCATGGCAAAACATTGACCAAAGCAGCCTTCTGCTCAAAACTCAAAACTATGGTTGTGTACAGTGTCATATTTTCTGCCATTGAACAATGTTTTTTTTAATCTCTTTACAGAGAATGAAAATGGGAAAGCCTGGGTAGTTATGGTGAACAAATAGAGGTCATGGGTCTTCAGACAACACAGTTCAGCTGACACAATGAGTAGAGCTGGAAGACATGCAGCACATCTTTCATATACATGATTATGTGGAAGCATTGACTTGTACTTGAATGTTCAGTTTGGTGTAATTCCCATGTATTTCATTATTTGGATTTTGTGTAGGGTTTGATAGTGGACTTGCAAGGACAGAAGTCTTTTTGTTTCGCTAGGTGCAGAAAAATAAATCAGCTTTGTTCTTTCTCATTTCATCTTTCAGGTGTTTTAAGCCTGAAAGGATACTGTGGGTGTTGCAGCATGGGGTCTGAAAGATGTAAGATAAAATAGAAGGCAAGTAGGAAAATAAAATAGAAAGCCTGGAAAAAATGACTGAATAACACTTTTTAAGTTTTGGGGGTATTTTTTTGAAACATTTAGGTTTTTATTCTTTTGAACTACTGTTAAGTTACTGAAAAAGGTCCTAATACAAAGACTGAAGTCAGTGGAGAAATGGTCATCCACAACGGGATGCCTCAGACTTGGTTTGAGTTATGGTATTCTGCAGACAATCTGGTCTAGAAATAAAGACCACTATACATAGCACAAATGAGGTTCTCACTGCTAAAATTCCTGTCTGACTTTGTCCAAGGACGTTTTTTAACACCTACAAGGTTTTCAGGAAAAAAACCCCTAATTTTAAAAAAAAAATAAATCTATGCATACACAATATCAGCCCTCCTGATCCACTAATGGAATAGGTAGCCATATAGATTGAATTTTAATAAAACCTATTTCTTTCTGAACTTTAAGACCGTGTTTTTAAAACATATTCACCATTTGGTTTTCAAAGGCTATTCCATAAGCAAAGGTGTGTACTTTATTAGAATGCCCTTGACTATAATCCTAAAGCCAAGTAGGCAAATTAAATTTCTTTTTTTTTTCCCTAAATTTGTCCTTTATTTGCTGACAACAATTGAATATTGTATTACGAAAAGGTAGTTCAATTTTTATGGGTTTAATAAAAAGCAGCACTTTTTCACTTGTATTAAAGAAGAAGGGAATTTTTCCTCAAATCTGCTTAGATAGTTATAGGAAGTAGATACCCTACTAGGACAGTTATGTTAAAGTAGCCACAGAAAGGTGATTTGAACCTAAAAGAATATTCTAAATAAACCCCTAGTAGCTCTGGGACTTTTCTTTCCTAACACTTGGGTGCCAAGTGCAGCCACAGGGAAACCACACAGCCAAAGGCATTCTTAGCTTGAGGTGTGTTCTGATCTGTGTGTCTGGGAAAGAGAATGGAGAATGTTTTCATAACCATTAAAACCAAAACCATCCTGGAGTTACTGGCCACTGGCTTCAGATAAAGAGCTGACAGTCCTCCCTTAGGTTCAAAAAAGGCATATGGGTGTAGTTGACCATTTGGCATATCAGCTTTGCTTGGGATGCTTGGGCAGGCATATAACAAAATAAGGTGGAATGAACGCATTGTGTCTAAACTCTATATGTATTTCAGAATTTCATCATGAATAAGAAGTCTTAAACTTTGTCAATGTTTAAAATAAGGTATTTTCTACAAACTCCTCTTACAGGTCTGTAACAGGGGATGGAAAAGAGCCTTCAGTGCTGCCTTTTCAGTAATTTTTTGCTTTGACTAATGACTGTCCATCCGATCTGAGAAGAACAGATGTAACTTGTGTTACACGCTCCAGACTTTTCTGCTTTATTGTGATAACTTTGAAAACTTAACTAAAAAAGACCATTTCTGTAGGGCAGAGATACCGCAAGGTGAAATCAATCTTGCTGCTGATGAAAGGAATTGCATGCCACACAGTTTGCACTTTAAATTATTTAGAGTGTTAAGGCTTCCTTGCCAGTAGAAGTAATTGATTTGAGAGTTGGTTCACTAAAGACTAGCAACATGCTATGTAAAATTTGTGATGTGTTCTGTGTTGGCAGTTCTCCATGCTTCCAGGCTAAAGAAGTTGCTTGGAATTGCTTTAATTCATAAAGGTATTCCAAGAAAGTCACTGTGAGAAGAAGCATTGCAGAAATAAAATGGTCACTATTTTTCCATGAAATGCTTGCAATGGGGATTCAGTCTACTCAGTAGATTTCATCCTCCCAACCATCCTTCAAACCACTGGCAAATTGTCTCACAGATGTACCTCCTGGAGGTAGAAAGAAAAGTCAGGCAACCATCAAATGAAGTAGAATGAACCAGCAAATTTCTCTGTGTCTTGTCCCCTCAGTCTAGGTGACTGGAACACTCACTGTGCAATAAATTATAGCTCTCTTAAATTATTTCCTGCATGTAAAATAATTTCCCACATTTTCTTTCTAATACTCCAGCAGGTTAGATGGGAAAAGCATTCTAGTGCTTGGAAATCTAAAAGGGCAAACGAGTTCATTTTTCAGTCAAAAGAACATGCTAAAGTCTATCTCATCACTCAGCCTTTTGCTAATGAACCAAATGAAGTGGGAACAGAGCCCGAAGAACACTGCTTTCATTACATCTACTGTATCAGTCTTTATCAATCTTGCCATCCAAAAAGGTCAAGAATATGTCTTTTCTGTGACTTCTTAGTAACTTAAGTATAAACCACTTCTATGCTTCCCTATGCTCTTGGAGCTGCTGGCACGTATTTGACCCATCAAATCCAGCTGGAGATATTTTTCCCAAAGAATAAATAATTTGGGTGAAATTAGTTGAAAACTAGTTTAACATCTTCTGACTGTATGCTCATCAGCTGAACAATGTTGCTTGAATACCTGAAATCTCTTTGCAGGAAAAAAAAAATCCCTTTATCATTCTTTATAAAGAGGTTTTTCACCAAGTAATTATCTGTTGGGCGTAGGCTCAGTCTATCAGTATTGGCCAACACTATGGAGACAATAAATTATCAGTAAAACAACTACTCATGATTAGCCTGCCATAAATGTCATGCATTTGGGGAAGAAAACAGAGCAGTGAGGACATCCAGTGCAGAAGGTCAGGCCTATGCATGAGCTTAATGAAAGATAGTGAAGCATGTCATGTCTGAATGGAGACTTCAAATAAATAATTTACTTGCTTGTCCATTCTGTCTCATTAAATCTTCCTTCTTGTCTTTCCCTTGTGACGATTTTATTACTTCCACAATTTATTGTTTTTATCTGTCAGCCTTTACAACTGGCTTTCATTATTTCGACTGTTCAGATGAAGCAAACACTTTGTGGGGTTTTTTTTTGGCAATCAGTCAAATCCTAGGGTTACTGATGTGACCATCAGGTTTTTTAGTTCCTACTTGTTCTGAGCAAGGTAAATTAATAGTATACTTAAGATAAAACTGTAGCTTTTTTTTTTTTTTTTTTAGAAGAGAACTAACTTTAAGGTAACTTTTATTGCATATTACACCAGGATCAAAACCTTTGCTTTAAGTTATAATCTTCTTCTCACTGCAAAATGAAAAAAAAATCAGCTTTGGATGCCTCTACCTCTCTTTCCTGCCCCTCTCTTCTGTTCCACCCACTTCCCCCAACCATTCCCACCTCAGTAATGCCTCTGAAACCTTTGGGAGTAGTCCAGCAAGAATCAAGTTTAAGTGTAATCAGTATTAGAAGGGTTACAATGATACAAATCTATTTAAACATTCTTGTTTTCGTTCTATTAGAAATCCTTTACCAGTGACACTTCTCTGCCCCACCAAAGAAAATAATCAATGAAGAGAAACAATTTTCTAAATTTACGACGGATTATTTTTTTAATCCTGGTCTGTTTTTTATTTTGTAGCTGTAAAAGCAGTTGTATTTGTTCAGCTGAGGAGATGATGGCAAAGGGACAGGCAAGATCAGCCAGGAATGGGATTAACTCACACCAATTTTCCTGTTGCCTTGAAAAAGGGTTCTGACTCCTGTGTAGGGACAGCAACTGGTACAAAGGGGTAGTTAAATTCTGGAGCCCTGGATAAGTAGGGAGAAGGGAAAAGAACCTCACAGAATTTAGCAGACTACTTTTTGTTCTATTCTGGTTTGTCTCTCTCTGGAGGCTGAATAACTTTCTGTAGATCAAGCAAAATATAACTTTCACGTGAGTGCTGCACATGTAAGAGGAGAGGAGTTCTGGTAACAACTTCTGTTAAACTTGCCACACAAGTACAGGACACCAATGGGAAGTGAGGAAAAGTGCAAATAGACAGGCTTTTTTAGAAAGAAGTAAAAAATTCATTTTAAGAAATAGAGGGAAATACATGTACAGTCAGAGAAAGTGCAATAGAAACTGCTGATCATGAAGCACAACACTAATGTTAATTCAGGGAAAGGTGGAATAGCCTAAATTCTAAATCAATGCTGAAAAAAAAAGATATTAGGAGAAAAGGACGAAGAAAGAAATTTAAAAAAAATAGTCATGTTTGTCTTTTTTTGCAGGATTTGTACATGCCTCAATACTGGGTTTTAGATAGTACCACATCTCCTTCCATTAATTGTTCTGTATCTCAAGGACTGGAACTCCTTCATGTTTTTACAGTGAACATCTTAGCTGCATTTCTTCCAGTTCATTTTGTGGGAAAAATAATAGCCCATGACTTTTTAAATAAGCCTTACAGCAGGTATCAATTAATTTCCTTTTTTTTTTTTTTTTTTTTTTTGCTTGTGAGACAATCATTTCTTAGTAGGCAATTTCAGCAGAAAGACCAGCCTAGGAAGCCCTCTGAAGCTCTCCACTGTAGCAGGAACAAGATCATGGAAAGTATTAATTATTTTTAAATCAGTGTTGTTCATTAATCAGGTTCATAGCTTGGCTCAGAAAACCATTGTGCCAGGCCTTTGTATTTGGGAAACAACAGCTTGTATCTCAGCCTGTAAGGCCAGAGGGGGTTTTGAGCTTCTTTGGAAAGAGCCAAAAGAATTGCAGGGAAAAGTGGAGACTTTTTCCTAAATAAATAATGGTTCAAAATGAGTTTCAGGTTCCAGGACGGATGAGGTTGGTGTCTGCAGGTTCCTTGAACTTGACTTCCAGTACATATGAAATCAAAGTAAATCAAATCACAATAAAGACTTTGAGGCTTGTTTTCCTTCTGTGCTGTGTGGGTGCCAGGTGACATTGAAGAAAGTGGGCAAAAGATGGCATGGAGGCCATGCAATCCCAGTCTCCTGTGGCCTCAGGGAACTCTGAGGAGGAAATCATGTTCTCAGTGGATCACGTGTCCTGATGCTGAGGATTTTTTGCACATTTATTAGCACATATTTTTCACTGATGCCTGCCTTTTCCCCAGAAAATACCTGTTAGGTCTGTCATCATGAGTATTGTACTATCTCACACTAGCCTGGTAACTATGGTCCATGGTTTACCTTTTTTTTTTTTTTTTGAGGCAGGCATTTTCCAAGAAATTCTATGTTAATTGCTAAAATGTTCTGAATGTGTAAATGTATTCACCTTCATAGGGGTTAAGGACAGAAAAGAACATGACGTGATCTGGACTATTTTTCTCGTACTTTTGTGTGCCTAGGCCACTGAACATCATCTTTATCTGAAATCCAAGGGAATATGTGTTATTAAATCCTACATTCCAGGAAAGTCCCCTCTGATTATGAAACTATTGAAAGATGAAGGCTCCAGACTTTTCACTTGTTATTTACCAGCACTGCTATTTATTTTAGTTCATAATTTATAAATTACGTTTGTTGTATGGGTTAAAAATCTCATTGATATCCATTAATTTTGTCTCTCTGTGTGTATGTGTGCAGACATTTATACAATAAAGTTACATCATTTTTTGCTAGAAATTATAGACTGAAGTCTTCCAGTTACTTGCTAAAAAGGCTTTTTGGAGTGGGATTGGAGGATTTTTGATTTCTCCATTTAAAAGCCTTTTGCATGATCTGTCAGTCAATTCTTAAATCTTTAACAGGGACTTTAATGCTATTTTAATGGAGCATCAAGTGACATCGAGATTGTGCTTTTTCGACATACTGACATACAAAAAATTGGAAATATTTCTAAACTTCATTTATATAAGTGATGCAGTTCACAGGGACCTCACAGTCAAGTAAAAGGGAAGTGGTTAAACAAATAGAAAGAAAAGACTAAGTGAAAACAAGAAGTAGAGGGACAGAAGAGAGTATAATTCTTCAGGTTAACATGCCAAAAATTGCGACATAACAAAAAAATCTTCTTTTTAAGTTCATGGCTGAAATTAATCAGATTGTTTAAATATCAGTGTTTTCTTTTATAGTAAGGAAATCATCCTTCGTGTCTTTTTTGAATGGCATTAAAGACATTGTTCCAGTTTCCAGAAGCGTCTCTAATATTTTCAAGAGATACACAGGTACCTTAGAGAGCACATTTATGTCTTTGGAGATAAAATTATTTATAATGGCTGGTTAAAATGTTTGTGAATACAAAATCATATTATTTTCCCTTATTCATATTATTTAACGTTCTCTTAGGTTTATAATGAGCTGGAAAGTATTAAATCGTTATCAGCGACTTCAGTGATTATTAGTACAGAAAAGATGTATTATTAAAGTTTCTATCATTCTGGTATACCCATTAAAATGCTTTATTTTCATCTAGTTATTGGTCTATACAATGTACAGTTGTGAGAATAACTTTCTTCCTTAACTTCTCACCCTGACAGTGATATATTGTTCAGTGCTTTTGACTTTCCTTAGCTTAGTTGGACACTTCATAGACAAAAATCAATATAAATAAAATGTTAAGTCCTGCTTTTATTTATTTTTTTCTATTTGTTCTGTGTTACTTTTTGGTTCTGAGTTCTGCTGTGGAATGAAGATGGAATTTAAGTCTTAGCTATTTTATTTCTCTTTGATTTGTGGCTTAATGGATATCTAATTTGGTCCTTTTAAAGAACTTCCAATTTTCAGTGTCATTCTCCTTTGTTTTTCAGTTCTGCACTAGAGAGTCTCAACAGCATCTCAAGTGTTCTGTAGAGGGGAAAATACATATTTCTTTGGCTAAATCCCTATCAGAACTTGCTTTCAAACGATTTTGTCTCTGGAATCATCACTTTGCACTGGTGACCTTCAAACTGCTGAAGGAAGGAAATTAAATGTGATCTATAATGACAACAGAAAGTAGAAGTTGCTCTTTGTCAGGAATTGATTCAATAACAACCCCAGCACATTTTGCTTAGAACTATGAAACTGTAAGAACACAACTGTATGTGATGGAGGAAAAGAAAAAGACCAACTTCGTTTTGATTTTGGTGAGCTTTCAATTCTTAAGTATAAAAAAGGAGGGAAGGAGTCTCAAGCTCATCTGGACGTGTATTCGAAATATCAACAAAAAAACACCACAAAATTTAGCATTTCTTTGTCATTATTTAACGACCAGAAATAAAATGCTTGGCATTTTAAATGGAAGTTTAATCAGTGTTAGAAATAAAACAGACCTCTGTTTTCTTGCATTAAATTCAGTTCTTTTTGACTGTACACTGAATTTGCAAGATAGAAAGTGGTTTTTCTTTTTTTTTTTTACTTTGAGACTCGCACACTGTTTCAGGTTAGCAACAATTTCATATGAAATAAAATCTCGTTTAAAGCATATTAATATTTCTAATCATTAACCTCTTAAAAATTCAGGATCCCCAAATACTTGAAGGACCAGAGGCACTAAGCAGGTTTAAAATTGGCATTGATTGGCAGTCCCTGAAAGGCAATTGCTCTACCTTTGTGATAATTAAAGTCTATTTTAGCTTTCATTCACTACATATGTTCTTCTAGGCAGGAAAAAAAAAAAAGAAGCCTTATGCTGAAGGTATCTTTAAAAAAAAAAAAAGATAAAACTCTTCAAAAATTCCAACAAAACTTATTCAGAACAAATTATACACTTCATTCTGCAAGAGTTTAAGTTACTGACAATTCTTTGGTTTGTAAGAGAGAAAAAAATACAACTGTTTCGATAGGTTTGAAATAAATAATATAAAAGTGTTTCTGCATGTGAGAGAAAGAGTCTGAAATATCTGTCCGGATATGCAACTCTGAGTCACCACAGATATCAGCTGAGTGCATAAATGTACAGGGACTGGGATAAAGAACAAATTGTGTGCTCCTTCCTGAAACAAAGTCATAGCTACATATGAGTTAATTTGATCTGAATAAGTTTTTTGGTCCTTTTAAAGAACTTCTAATTTTCAGGCTCATTCTGTATTAGATTAGAGCAGTGAGGGTCTTAATGCCACTGGGTTCTGAACTGATTTCAAAGGTCAATAGCTCTCATCACTTTTTAACAGATAAATTAAAATGTGAGCTGAGTGGGAGAACAGACTAACAACTGACAGAAAGGCAGAAACATGTAACCCTAAAACAACAGTGGGTGAAAGGATTTCTGGGGGTCACCTGGTTCAAGCTCCCACTCAAGGCAGAGACAGCTTTGCTGCATTTAGAAGCAAGTATTGAGTCATATCAGGTTGCCCTGGATCATACACAGTTAAGCACTGAGTTTTTCCCAGGATGGAGGTTCCATAATCACTCTGGGCAACCTACCTAGAAGAAAAACACCTTTAAGGAAAAGAGTCACCAAGGACCAAATTAGTCATAAAATGGAGAGCGGGAGTACATCACCAGGACCTGCAAAACAGCCGCTGTGGTTTTATGGTAAGTCACACAGGATCCACTGGAAATGACTGCAGCACCTGGTTCCCATAAGGACAGCATCATTAGGAGTCACACTTTTTATAGGAATCATAATCCATAGACTCCTCCTTGAGCATGAGCTCAGGACCAGAGAGGATGTGGAGGAAGAATCTGTGTCTTCCTCGTGCGATATTCTAGAGACCCATGTTTTGATCTGTGTCCTCCGGAGGTGCAATATCCTTGAAAATCTTGTTCAAAGCAGTAGTTTGGAGATCACAGAAAAAAATGTGAATATTGGATAAAACCTTTCCTGATTTCAGCATGTGAGAATGTTACATGGACCTCACACATTTTCTAAACACGTCTCCATGTGTGGTGAGGAAGGCTGCTGTGAGAAATGATGCCTCCCTGTGACCAGTATCAGCAGCACAGACAGACTGATCCCTCTGCTGCTCAGACAAGGATTCCTCCACACCTGATTGCCAGGCACAGAATCCCTGTCTTACTGTCCTTGGCTAAAGATCGAAAAATAAAGCACTGAAGGTGAAATTCATCTCACCTTTGACCAAAAGCATTCAAAAAAAAAAATGGACTAATTAGATTTTTTTATTTTTTATTCATGGGTTCAATGGATAGAAATTCCAATGAGGGAACCATTTCCTCTGCCTTTTTATTCTGAACTAAAAAGAGAACCTTGGTAATTAGATTAAACTCAATGTATAATTTTCTGATGAACTTTCTCATAGAGATTAAGGGTCATGATGGTATTTAAACTTTCAGCTCCCTCTTTGGGCAACTGTCTCACACTGATTTTACCAACAGCTGCCTAAGTAATTTCTGAGATTGGGGTCTAATTACAGTATAAAGCTCACATGCGAAGTCTGTGGCAAGCCTTACTGAAATAAATCTTTCAAGAAACATTGCACCCTCTCTTGGATAATATCAATAATTTTTTTCATGTCTGCATCATTACTGAGATTTCATTAATGGGAGAATGCATTTAGAGCTTGCACATTTACGAATAATTTTTTAGCATATAAACGATACATTTTAAAACAAATTACTGTAAATTATTGTGCTTTCCATTTTATTATTGATGGTAATGTTCCTATCCATCTTTCAGTTATATTGATAGAGAGCTATTAACAAATTAATTAAAGGTAAGAGACGGATGCAAGGAGCACAAGATAATATATGTTACATTAGTTACTAACTCAGGAAAGCCCTTAGAACCATGGTTGCAGTTAACTTACCACAATTTTAATCAGGTTTGATAATGTTCTTATTAAATCCATTTTACAAAATGAAACTGCAATAAAAATATTGCATACACTGTTTCAATATATCCCAATTTGAAAATTATTTATTTTTAATATTAATTTCAACTTGCCTTTTGAGAATAGAATAAAATCATTTACCCAAATTACCAAATTGTAATGAACTTTAAAGGCAATCCTGCTTTAGGAAGTGCTGTCCCCTACTGTTGCATTTTAGAAAAGCTGAGGAACATCTCTAAATTAATTTGAATATGTGAATGCAGAAATGTTAAAAAATCATTATTGAATTTACATGTTTATAATAAAAACTATTTTTTCTATAGACTAGATTTTATTTTTAAAAGAAGGCATTATTTCTTAAACATGTTAATATAAAATGTAATAAAAAAGATGATATTCTTTAAATTCAGTCAACATTCCTAAGACACGTTATTTCTAGGCTGATAAAATAACCAAACTTAGTTCATAACCATATGTATGTTATTTAATGAAGTTTTGTAAAAAGCAGCCATCCAGCTTTGGTGATTTTTCTCTGCTAAAGCATCCAGGAACATTTTGTGTTTGGAAGCTGTTTGTTTTTTCAGTGCTTTTGCACAGAGAAATTAGTGGCTCATGCTAGAAATACATTTTTTTTTGGATATGTTGTAGATGAAGTGAACTCTTTTCTTCCTGCTAAGCGATGCTAATTTTGGGGAGTGGAAGAAAACAACGCCTGGAGATGCTCGGCCTCTTCCTGTTCTTCTGACACAGGTCTCCCCAGATGAGGCTGCATGAGACTTTTATCCATTCCTTGTGAAACCAGCTTCCTAGGGCAATTGGCCTTCAAATAGCAAGGAAAATCCTAGCAGTGACAAAGATCAGAGGAGGGCTCCGAGGAGAGGTGAATAACCTCTTGAAACGGTGAATAACGTCTTGAATGCTCAAGACAAGCAAAAAATGCCCAAGGACCATCAGCTATAACATTTCCAGGGCTTGAAAAATAACAGAAAGTTCTAGAATCGATTTGCAAGTTTGCTGACTCAGATGTTAACTTAATTTTTGAACAGTCCAGGAAGAGAAACTTCAATTTAGATGAGCAGAGAAAAATAAAACCCACTTGTTTGCTTTCAATCTGAAAATAAATCTGCCTGATTTTTTCCTCTGTGAGATTCAAATCCTGCCTTTCACCACATTAATAAGATAACCATATTTGCATGCTTTGTTAATCATAAAAGCTTATTTAGTTTATATGGCTTTATTTACCTTCTGAATTAATGGTATGGTGGATGTTTAAAGAGTACATGGCTGATATTATCCTCTCTATTATTGTTTAATGCTTACAGCGTAGAGGAGCCTCAATACCTCTAAAAATGACTGATGTCTCTGGTGCTTGGTCCATTAATACACACAGGAGGAAGGAGAGCAGAACTGAGACAAAACTTGTGCTTTGATGTGTCCAGTCCTCAGGAAATAATGGCAAAGTCAGAATCTGGTCTGGAAATCAGCGGAGGGGTACCTCTGATATGGGAGTGTTCTGTTCTTACTGTAGTGATGGTGATACTGAGTGGTGTTGCCTCTTAAATACCCTCTAAATTGCTCGTAGGACTTAAGTCATATTGTCCAATAACAGCCTTTCCTGTGGAATGCAGCCTCAAACAGTTTTCTTTTTAGCTGAGAGTATTTTAGTATCAGGTGGTTTTAAATGAGAAGCTTTTAATTCTGCTTTATGGCATGATTTCTGTAACATAATTATAGGAAATACATTTTTCAGAAAACCTTTAGACTATTCTGTTTTCTGTCATGAAATTCTTTAATACACAGTGGCTCCAAAAACAAACAAACAAAAAAGTTGTTTTGCGCAGGAATAAAATAGGAAAGTTAGAACAACACGATATCTCTAAAATCCAGTAACTGAAAACTGGATTGTCTGCCTACATGTAGGGTGGTTAATTGCTGTTGAATTTTAATAAAATAAATATTAGGCCTGTAAGGGGCATCCAACTCTAATAAAGGGCAAATACTGTGTAAGATCATTTAAAGATGTTTATGCTTCACCTGTCTTAGTCTATATGGGAGGGCAGAAGTCCTGGAACTATCCTACCCACTTAACCCAACTAAGTTTCTATAACTTAACAATTAGGGTTGGTGGGCTTTTTTCTCCTTTTATCTATGGATAAAAAATGAAATCACTCTTTAAGAAAAAAGACTAACCCCTTGCCACAGACTTATACACAAAGAGCTAAAAGGTATCTCATAATATCATCAAACTTTGCATAATACAGCATTTAGAGTGGAATAGGTTTTGCCCCTAGGAAAAAAACCTTAGAAATTTGATTACCTTTGATTAAAATTTATTAAATACTATTAAGTACTATTAAGTAACTGGATTAAGCTTGATTAAATACAGCTCCCCTTGGCTTCATTGTATTTTGAATCAGCTTCTCAGCAAGTTACAACACTAATCTAAATTATACTAACTCACTGCATGAAATTTTGGCTCTCCTGAAATCAGTGGTAAAACTCCCATGGACTACATTCAGGTCAGAATATTACTGAAATTGTCTCATCAAAGTAGTGCTCAGCACACCTGTGGTGGAGGTGAAGCTCAAAGGTTCCTTTGCAGCAGTAACCTGAGTCCTGATATCACCTGGGGGTTCAAACTGCTTGAGTGAGTTTTAATTCTTGTCCCTGCTGCTCAAACAACAAAGCAGGGACTAAGTAGGGCTGGGGGTGTCCTGTGGGAAGAAAGCTGTAAGTCTAAAGGCTTTGGGGGTTTTCCTTAGTCCCAGGTTTTCCGTGGACTGCTTGATTTCTCTAAATTCTTTCTTTGCAATCCTGAGCTTTACAAAAGACAGCTGGTTTGGTAAAAGTCATGGCCGTAAGGTCAACAGGCCACCAGCATTTTAACCTTGTTATTCTCCCCTTATTGTTGTGACATTTATTTTAACGTGTTGGCATGGATTTTGCACTAGCCTTAGCATTTATCAGGACATGACTGGCTTCAAATACATAAATAACTCACCCTGTGGACAAATGCAAGCCAGCTTTGTTTGGAGCATCCCATATGGTGTCATGTCGTTCTGGACTTGTGGCTATAACAGTGTCGATAAAACACCAGTGTCTTGGCTGTAGTTAAAAATGCTTGTGCATCATTAAGGTTTTCTCAGCTGAGATTTGTCTGTGTGCTAAACAGTCAAAAAGTTCCATTTCACTTCTGTGGTTTGTTTTCTAGAACTTTTGCTCGCTTTTGTTTGTTGGGTATTTTTTGTTGTTGTGGGGGCTTTTTTTGTTGTGTTTTTGTGACTGTTTGTTTCAAAATTGAATAAACAAAATAATATTCTTTTGATATTAGGTAACTGACTGAATGGAAAGTTAGTTTCTGTGGATTCTTATTAGGAAATAAAAAGCATAGGTATCTAGAATATAAAAAAAAATAGTTGTGCACATAGGAAAGCTAGTTAGACAGCATTTGATTGAATATATTATGAATTGTATTTCTGGATTTCATTTAAAAATACGTTTAGAAACCGTTGGGGTTCTTTTTCACTGTTAAACAGCTGTATGTTTGGCTGAATAATGTATTGCAGGTATTAATTGAATAGTAAGTATATTGCCAGGTCTGACAGTAAGCAGGAATACATACTGAACAACATACGTAATGAATTTTCATTCTGTCATTCAGCTCTAGGAAGGGTGTCACGAAGCAGTACGTTACTTTAGCTTAATTTTGTTTCTAATATTGTTTATCATCTGTGCATTTAATTACGTGGTGTTTTGTAAACTGAAGTTCTCTGATAATCTGTCATGCAGACATGAGTCTATTGTATCAGATATCACTGACTTCATGTTTCCATCGTCTTTTTTGAAGGAATTACTAAAACATAAGAAGGGAGTAATGTGGGGGTTTTTTTGTTGTTTTTTTTGTTTTTTGGTTTTTTTGTGAGAGGGAAAATTAGGGTGAAAGAGAATCAATAATTAGAGCAAGGGTCCTCCCTAAGGTGGCATCTTCAGTCTGGACTCAAAAAAATTCCCTAAGCCACTTGTGTGTAGTGTTTGTCCTGCTGGGAGGCCAAAGTCTGGAAGTCCATCCCTCAAGTCAGCCATGGACCTGTGCTGTGACCTTCTCAGCTGGGAAGTGGGGAGCACTGAAGGGTAAAGATGTCATTAAGGTGCAGAAGGAGAGATTATGTTGGGAGATAAAGGCTGCAACTGATGATGCTGTTGGGTTGAAATTCCCAGTATTAAGAAAAGGACAGCTGGGTGTGCTAAGCTGGAGTTGCATTCAGAAATGGAATACTCAGGTTAGTAAACTCCCAGATTTTTTAGGGCTGCTGCTCATGGGATTATTTATTATGGGAAAAGTACCGTTTGGTCTAAAAGCTGCATTGGCATAAAAGGTGTTCAAAGGGCTGATAATTTTGGCTGTTAACCAGAAAAATCTAAAAATTAGAAAAAAGATAGGGTAACTAGTCAGAATGGAATAAGTCTTGCCTTTTTTTTCCCCATCTAAATAATTTAAGGTAGGCAACTTATTTTGAAAATGGTTTTGTTACTGTTGTTTTGTACATCAAACTGATGTAAATTTTCAGATATTTAAATAGCTCTTTATAGGATCAAATAAAAATGCCTTAATTTTTCATTTTCTAATTATTTACTTAATTCAACGTAAAAATTTTAAGTTATTTTTATTGACCATAAACAACATATTTGACAAACCTATTAGTCAACCCCCAAACTGTTCAGTCCTAAATCAAATTCCACTGTCAAGCCCTTCAAGCATTACAAGGATTTACCCTTTTTTCATATGTACTAATTCATACCATACTGAACAATTACACAATCTAAACCACAGGAATCAATAACCATTTTTGCCTTGTTTGGCTGGTTTTCTTCAGGCATTTCTGGGGAAGAGTGGTGTTCATCTCTTAAATACTCATTGCCAGATGTCTAACTCTCATGCCTGGGTTCTTTAGAAATTGGTATTGTTTAAGTGTGTTATAGCTGGAATTGATTAGAGTAATAAAAGGGGACCTGATGTGCTGGAGAAATTCTCTTTACCCTCTGCACCTCTTTATACAGGCATTTCTGTCTCCCATACAAACAAACTGGAATTTTCCAGGATGTTAGTAGGAAAGCAAACCAATTCTGTGGTGCTTTCTCATCTGAAACACTTTTCCAAGATGCTTCTGTTGAAGGAAAGGAATCAAATTCCTGGTTGATTCTGCAGATCACTATGCCACAGATTTGCACTGGTGCAGAAGTGCTCATGTTACTAGATGCCTACTTTGGTGATTAATTCTAGGTGTGGTGTACCTGAAGAGCAAAACTCCTTGGTGCAGTTTATTCAACACTGATTCACTTCCAGCAGAATAGTTAGTTTGCAAGTTTACCATTTTAAAAGCATAATATCATGTAAATCCAATTTATTATTTTTTTTTTTTTTGGCAGGACTTGATTTAATCCCCCGTGATAGACTGAGGAACATGAGCCAGCCAACATGTAGTGCAAATCTGACCTCCTAGTGATTCTTCTTTTGCTACAAACAGATTTTATCTCATCTTCTCAGACCTAGCTCAGTGGTTTCTGTTTGTGGCTGAATGTTAATCTTAGGTTAAGCTCTCAGGTAGCTTGATCTTTTGTAGAAGGGTTCTGAAGATGCTCTTATTCAGGTGGAATCACAAAAGGAGTCTGGTAATTACCACTGGGGTCTGCATGATGTTAACCCACTGCTGGGAGTGGAAATTTGTGACTGTGGCAATTCAGATATTCTGGGAGAAAAAAACACCTATGATACAGAATGGTCTTTCAGGGTGAAGGAAAGTCTCTTGAGCTCTCACAAAAAGGCATCCACCCCTTCCTAAAAGTTCTGTGGAAATGATCAAATGTTTGAATCTGTGGCTGACAGATCACATGCTTTTCTGTAAATAGCCCAAGCAATATTATTTTTAACAAATCCATTTTTTGAAGATGTTTTATGGCCAGTAGGACGTTTTCTATCACATTTCAGTAATCTTTTCTTGATTGCTTTTATCTGTCCAATTACCAGCTCCTGGTCCTCTGCCACAGTAGTGCTTCAGGGAGCTTATAACTTCCCTTAGACTCCCTCCCTAAATAGAATGGTGCATCCTCAGTGTCCTAAAACAGGGCACTGCACACTGAAGTTCAATTTCAGGCCTGATTGTAAAGTAGTTCAGAGGCATGGATTATATGACAATTCTGCTGAATCTCCTGAAGAGGTCTGAGGAATAAATACAAGAGAGATTCCTTTCCTCTACTTGTTTCTGTTGAGCATCTTAATAATTTAAGGAAAAATCTCAGTGGAGCTGGTGAATTAGTCTCTTCTGAATTTGAGGATGGCTTTTTCTCTTGTAGTTATGAAACGTGATTTGTGCACAGCAGGTTCTGAAATTCTGGTTTTCTGAAATTAATAAAAAAAATATTATATTATTTCAAGTCTCTGTCTGCTTAAGCAGAGTAAGTTCCAGCAGCCTGGATACCCTTCTAGGTGTGCCCCCCAAAAGACAAGACTCTTAAATGTAAAAATCAACAGATTCAGTGCTTCCCAGATACCAACAAGTAAAAGCTATCCTTTCAGACAAGCGTTTGGGTTTTAGTGTGATGGATTTCATTTCAGCAAAACTGGCATAAAAATCCAATGCTTTTATTCTCCTACAGAGTAAAATTACAATAAAAAAAATTTGTCTCACTTATATTTTCTTTTCTTAAATAAAAAAAAAGAAAGTAATGTTGAACAGATGGTTTCAGGCTCTGTGTGACTACAATGTCAGAATTGTTTGCCAGAGCACGGAAGTATTTCAGAGTATGTGTTGTCCTAATTATGTACATACAAACCTGACTGATTTTTGAAAGCAGTTTTGAATTACAGGGGTTTTTTAAGTAACTTATTCCATTGTTTGTACTTTCTTGTATTTTTTTTTAATTAATATCTAAAAAAGGCTTAATATAGCTTATAATGTAGAAGCAGGAGGAATTCTACTAGAACACAAAAGTACCTGTGATGTTGGCCAGCTACAGAGACCATTTTAGGTGTCGTTGTAGGTATTGACTCTGCAGGTCAGCAGGTAAGTTTTAGGCATTAATCCTCTCATAACGTGCACGTGACAGCAAGGGGAGCACTGAAAGGTCATCCAATACCTGCCTTCAAAAGTGAACTGGAGGGTTAACCACTTCTGCCTCAGTGAATCCAAATAACCCCAGCCCCACTGGCACAAAAGCCTGTTTCAGAGGTCGAAATTAGCAGGTATAACTAGGTCTGTTTGCAAGGAGAGGGACAATTGCATTCTCAGCATCATTTATTTGACTCCTCTTAAATTCAAAGTGCTGCCTGAGTCAATACTGCTGGTATGATAACTAGCAGGATGGACTCCATAGGCAGGTTTTCCTAGCCACTGCTGATACAATATGAATAGTAATGATGGTCCAAAGTAAAAACACAATTTGTGAACTATGTAATGCTTTCCTGTTGATATGTGCAATATATCAGAGCACTGCAGAACAAGCAGGGAATGCTATGTGCATAAATTTGTCTTGTTTACCTTCACACATTAATGCTTCTTATCAAGCCACTGCAAAGGAAGTGCAAATAAAGTTGTAAAATCTTGGGTAGAGTTTAAAAAAACAAAGAAAACCCAGCAAAAACCACAACCAAAAACCCCAAACCAACCAAAAACCATCCCAACAGGGAGGGGCTTTGGGTCACAAGATCCCATGGTATATATCCAAGCTTAACTTTACCCCACATATATGTTTTTGAGTGAGACATCTAATTAGCTTTCTTGAACCCAGTCAATCCATAAAGAAAAATTCACTCAAGACCTACTTGACTAAGTCTTCCCACTAGAGTGGGAAATACAGAGTGCAAATCTTGCCTGAAGATTCTTTATCCTGTTATTAACAAAAGTGAATGAAACAAAGAAATTATTTTGGCTAATAATTTGTAAGCCATCTCAAGAAACCATTTATTTCAGTATTACACCCCAGAGGTATAACCAGCATCCAGTCTCACCAGGGCAGGGTATGGGCAGCTGCATAAATGTGTTGGAGAGGAACTTCCTCTGAACCAGGTGTGGTTCCCTATGGCCCCCTAAACCTTTCTAACAGATTGTAAGGTCTCTGAGAAGGCTTCCTTTCCTTCTTCCTCTTCATCCTCTGTCACTTGATTCGAGTGTGTCTGGCACATCTTGTTATTGTAACCTGTGTTGCTTGTGTAAAGTGGCTGATCAGTTAAAGCAGGTAAGGGATAAAAATAGTGCAAAGCAAGTTTTAATAATGCTGAGGAGCTTGTCAAACATCCTCCTTGGGGTTGCTTAGTCTCATGAGCCTGGCTTTTGGACCTGCCTCCCCTCCTAATAATCCAAAAGAAGTGAGAAAACACAATAGCACCTCTGCTTTGTTGTATTCCTTCAGCATCCCACATTTTCCTGTGCTTCAAGGGCTGCTGTTCATAATCTGACCCTTTACTTGTCACAAAATTTGACAGCATTTTGTTGGTGGAAATGCTAATACAAGCTGCTCCTTCTTCTAGTTTCTGCACTGCCTTCACAGCTGTGCTGTATAACTATTCATGTGATGCCGCTTCATGGCTGGGATGAGGTTTTGGTATGTTAATCTAAGACATGTTGCTGTAGCACCGTGGGGACTTTTCAACAGAAAACTGGTAAATTTTTAGAGATGTTTTAGTTTATAAGATGGAAATGCAGCAAAAATTCCACGAAGAAAAGATGACCTGATAGAATTTTAAGGGATAATTTGCCTGAAAACAGAATAAAATTTCCCAAACAGATTCATTTTTCGTAATATGTTTTTAGCAAAATGTCTTGCAAAGGAGGAAAACTACTTTGGAAATTACACGAGGCTTTTTTATTTAAAAAATTGTACTTAAAAATTCTGCCTTCCTTCAGGGGATAGGTAAATCTAATAAATAACATATATAATATCTGCCATGCCTTAGGCTACATATGGTTTGTGAGGCTGTACTGAAGTCAAGAACTTAACAACCAGGCTATATTGTGAGGCAGGACTAAAGTCCCAGTCTTTCCTTTGGGAAGACCACATGGCATGCATTAGAAATTACCATTGCACTGGCTATAATTTTATTACCCAACATAATTAACTTTTCTAGACATAATTGTCATTCTATATTAAAATTGTAGAAGTCCATATAACAAGTATGTTTTTTTGGAAGTGCACAGGTGCATTAAAAAGCCACGTGTCCATGGTATTCTGATCCTTTGGCAACGCTGTGCAATCACTATTTTTGTTTTTCATTTTGTTTCCTTCTGCTTAAGCACCTTCTCAAACGATGCTGGTTCCACAGGTCAAATTCTGCTCTAGTGGCAACGTTTCTGAATTAGAGTCGTCAAAACAGGAAAAAGTAGTCGTCCTGTTGTAGTCCCACTTTTCAGCTGAGAACCCAGTCCACTAAATAGATCTATTCTTATGCACCTAAGTACATTTTGTCATATCCATAATACAAAAATAATTTCATCTGATACCGTAATCTTCAGAATGGAAAAACTTCAGCTCCCTAACAGCACACAGAAACATTTATACAGCAGTTTTGGTACAGGAAATGAAAAGCAGAATCTTATCCAGATAAAACTGCAGGGAAAATATAGATAGGCAGCAGAAAATTATCACTTGTGATTGAATTTGGCAAGGACAGGGAGGGAGGATGAGTCTACCCTGGTGATGAGTGCCATGGGACCTTTAATGATCAGTCACAAAGGGACCTGAGTGGGCTGTATCACCCAATTTATTACAGATAGGCTCATTAATGGAAGATTACAGCAATCAAATATAGTTCTGTCTTTAATTTTGCTAATGTATCTAGTTTCCTACCATGAATTCCTGTGGTTGGGGCGGGGGGGAGAAGTATTCTTTTCCTTATCTTCTATAAATTAAGTTTTGTGAATGGTAATTCTGTGCCTCTGGCAGCAGTGCAAAAGGAAGGACTTTTTCTTTCTTTCTTTCTTTCTTTCTTTCTTTCTTTTTTTTTTTTTTTTGAGTTTATCACTCAATAGTGACTGTTTTCCCACAGAGGCAAAAAAAAAAAATCGATCTCTGCTCAAAATGCCCCCGAAGACAGAAGAATGCATTGTGTGGGTTGCTGGTTAATATGTCTATCTGATGAAAAAAAAAAATCAATACATTTTTCTTAAAAAGGGTTACTGCAAGAGGAGAAAGTAGTTTATCTCTTTCTGATTGATGAAACTGCATCAAAGTCAGTTATCCACCATTAAGGTCCATATTTATCCTCGTCACCCTTCAGACTGCTGGAGTTCAGGGCTCAGGCAGTATTCCATTAAAATATTAAGCCAAAGTTGAGAGCACTCAGAAAACTCAGAGAATTGGAAAGTTTTATTAAAATAAATGTTTTAAAGGGAAGCATGGTTGATTTAAATAAATGTGAATTTTTTTTTTAAAAAACCAAAAGGTTCAAAGGGACAGAATAGAAGTCAGAACCTTGGCAGGCTGAGGTTATTGTATTTCTCAGAAGATTATATATTCATGGGTTTTTTTCTGATAGCCTTCAGTCCCAGGGATGTTATTCTTTTGAATCTCAAACTCACCCATGCTCTAGAGAGACTTGGTGTCCTCCATTCCTTTTTAACTTGAGAAAACTATTTACAATTTTAAAGATGGATGTAAAAAAAAAAAATTACTTGTACTGCCAGAATGCCATTGCCTTAGCTTGAGGCTTCCTACACAAAAATATGCTGTAAGAGTTGGTATAGCATATTTATTGCAGAAAATATAAATATAAAAGTGTTGACAAAAGTCAGAGAGACACTGGCACGGGTTGCCCAGAGAAGTTGTGAATGCCCCATCCCTGGAAGTGTTCAATGACAGGTTGGATGAGGCTTTGAGCAACCTGGTCTGGTAGGAGGTGTCCCTGCCCATGGCAGGGGATTGGAACGAGATGATTTTGTAGTCCCTTCCAATGCAGACTATTCCATGATTCCGTGGTGCATGATGTCCTGTGACAGATAGTCATACTCCCCCTTCAGGAAAACAAAGGGACTTATTTCCTCCAGTATAACCTAAACTCCAAGCAAGGTAAAGGAGTTACTACCCATCCTTACTGACCACTAGCAATATTCATAAAGTCACATAATTGTTAAGGTGCTGTAACGTCACCAAGTGCGGCCCCACCTCTTGGGAAGTAGGAAAAGGCTGAATTTGGTCCAGGTTCATCATTTAAGTGTTAATATTATCTACAATCAGCCAATTTACCAAGTAAACCCAAGAACATGAGAATTGGTTCCATATAATTTCAGATACTACATTATTCCCTTTACAGTTTCATACAGTGAAGCTTCTAGCTAACAATGATTTTAGCAAAGCTGTTTTGTGTGCCACTAAAGTAATGAATGGCAGAGCTGTGCAGAGGAGTTTTCTTTCTCCCAACTCTCTGGTGAACTGAGAGTCTGACTGTCAACACCAAATATCTCTTATTACAAAATAGGACAAAAATAAAAAGAGGGGAGGTTAAGCAGGGCTATGGTTGGTGAAGGGTAATCCACCATTTGCTTGTCAGTTGGGAAACATTGCTGAGCTTTTAAAAATTGATCCAAGCCAATTAAAATCAATACAAACACCCCCAGTAAAATTCATGTGCTTTGCATCAGTCTTCTAAAAGATATAAATTTTTCCATAGGCTGAACCAACATACAACCAGACCTAGACAAAATCCATTTGCCTTCAAACTCTACGAAAAAAAAATCTCTGATTGAAAAATTTCCTGGAACTGTCAGCTTTCTTCCCTTCTTGGTGTTTCTTTGAGAGTTCAATAGCATTCCCCGTTACCCAGAAGGTTTTGCCCTAATCCTTTTCTTGCTTTTATGTTTCTGACATCGTCTCCCCAGAAAATCTATAGTCTAAGTAGGACTAATATTATTTAATAAACCACTCCATACTGATTAAGCCTGCTAATCCCCAGATCAGCGTCTCTTGATACTGAAGACCTTCAGATCAATCTCTGAATGAGCAAACTGAAGGCTTTTTGGAGGTAGGATAGATTGCACAAGCTTAGGGGCAGCAAATTGTTAAAAACCTACTCCTACATTTCCTTTTTTTTTTTCCCCCTGCATATGAAAGTATATCTTTTATCTATAATCTTTGACTTTAATTTTTTTTCCTTTTTCCCTCTGGTCTCCAGCCTAATCTTCTACTTCTTCAGTCAGACCCAGAAAATGCTGTAATTCATTGTTTTCCTTCCTTCATGCTGTGTAGCTTTGGCATTGCTGAGTGAAATTACATTGTAGAGTAATGTGAGATATGGTATTATATAAGAAAGTGTTTTTTAAAAATAACTGTTTGTACCGTACAAAGTAGTGGTACATGGGAAATAGCTGGTGGTAATGATGAAGATAGGAATCATAAACATAAAGGAGGAGGAGAGAAAACCAAGGAAAACAAAAATTAGCTAACAGGTTTGAAAGCCTGCCTAGTCTAGTAAGAGCCAACCAAATGTAAAATAACATCAGAAATTATCATTGCAAACGTTGTTTACGTTGTTTTTTAATTAGTAACAGACTTAATAATTGTCATGATGCATCTGTTTGCCCTTTAACAAAATAGGTAAAACATAAACTTCATTCATCTTTCTTGTCTTATGGGGGGGTTTTTTGAGTGCATTAATTAGCTAATTCCTAATTAATTTTAGTTGTGCTAATAAATAGCTAACAGACTACAGTGAAGCTATTCGTTAACCAGAGGTGATATATTTCGAGGTTATTATTTAGAGATTCTAATAACCTTAAGCATTCTCATTATTATCAGTCTGAATAGACACAGATCTGCAGAGAGACAACTGCAGCTTCTACAAAGCCTTAAAGCCTGTAAATGTTAGAGGTGCCAGAGGCAGCCTGAGATGCTGTAGGTCCACAGCCCTCCAGTGAAGCCAACCTCTCTGCCCAGTCAACTGAAGGTTACATTTGTGATTAGGAAGGGATAACTTCTCACTGCACTCCAATAAAACTGTCTGATAGAAGAGGAATGTAAAATTATTAGAAAACTCTTTCCAGAGGGACTGAAACTCTTGCAGCAAGACCTAGGCTCTTAAATCATGTGGTTCCACCACATGGTTTTTTCTGCTGCTGGTTAACTTGATTGAACCTGAAATTTGGAATCTGAAACAGCTCAGCTGCTGTGTGCGCCCAGAGGTTTCCAAAGCACGCCAGCGTTGTCCTGTGAGCTCAACTTCAGAGAGAGCAGGCAATCATTTGGCAGAACAGGCTGTCCTTTCTGCCCACCAAAAACCTGGTAACCTATAGATCCTATGAAGCATGTGATACCAGCCCTGCTAGGCTGAAAGATCAGGGCAAGCTTTTTGTCTTTGTTAATGCTGCTGCTACAAGACATTATGATCTAAATGCGCTGGTCATGCCATGTAGGCATAGCCCATGCTCCTGTGATATCCAGTCATGGGTGCTTGGTATAAAGCTGTCATGGTTTAACCCCAGCAAGCAACTGTAAGTGTCACACATCTGTGTGGAATATCCCTTTGGTCAGTTTAGATCAGCTGCCCCTGCCATGCAGCCTCCCATCTTCTTGGGAACCTCCTCACTGCCAGAGCGTGAGACACTGAACAGTCCTTCACTTGAGGTAAGCACAATTCAGCAGCAATCAAAACATCAGTGTGTTACCAACATTATTCTCATACTGAGTCCAAAACTCAGCTATATACCAGCTACTAAGAAGAAAATTAACCCTACCTCAGCTGAAACCAGGACAGAAGTTAAAATGCAATTACAATGGTCCTTGTCATGGGAATGGATGAAAGTTGTGTTCATTCCTCTTCAGGTATTAAGTAACTTGGTCTTTAGCAGTGTTTTAAGTCTGTCAGGTTTAGGTCAAATATACTGCTGGTAACTCAAGGCACTTGGCTGTACTGAGCAGCTGGTATTTGCCAAATACTGTGCTTTTGAGAACGGTGGTCTCACATCTCCTAGTTTAAAAACACTGTTCAATAGTGTAACTGTCTGAGATGGGACTCCTCCACTCCTCCTATGGAAGTTGTATTATAAAATGATTAATAAGAGGTGCAGAAGCAGATTCTTTTATCAAATGGCCATGGGACATCTAAGGCAGTGGATTTCAGTCCTTGATACAGTTTACTTAAGTATAACTCAAACTTCACGGTTCAGTTTGTTTTCCCCATTTCTGCCCCACATACTTCAAACATGGTTAGATAAATCTCACTTTGCTGAAAGAGTCGGGAAGAGGTGATTTGGGAGATGATGGCTCATGCTCAGGAAAACCAGCTGACAAAGCTTTCACCAGGGATGGTTGCAATGATTCCAACACCTCCTCCACAACAGTCAGAATAAGTAGCAGGAGTAGGGGGGGTTAAAGTTCTACAGTTTAAGACAGAGGATAGGTATGAGACAGAACACACTTTATCTAAAGGTGAGAAAAGTGGAGATATTCAATAGGAGGGAGGAAAGGTCAAGAAATCTGAGATGGAAATCTTGATTGAAGTATGAAATGTGTAGAGAGTAGATGAGCGAGGAGTAGGGTGGGGGTGGTGAGAGGAGGTAAGAAGTAATCTTCATGCAGTAAAATAAATACACAAAAAAATCCAAGGTCATCTTGTATTCAGGGTAATTCTATTTTTAGGGACTGCCGCATTTAATAGGAAAGGAAAGGAAAGGAAAGGAAAGGAAAGGAAAGGAAAGGAAAGGAAAGGAAAGGAAAGGAAAGGAAAGGAAAGGAAAGGAAAGGAAAGGAAAGGAAAGGAAAGGAAAGGAAAGGAAAGGAAAGGAAAGGAAAGGAAAGGAAAGGAAAGGAAAGGAAAGGAAAGGAAAGGAAAGGAAAGGAAAGGAAAGGAAAGGAAAGGAAAGGAAAGGAAAGGAAAGGAAAGGAAAGGAAAGGAAAGGAAAGGAAAGGAAAGGAAAGGAAAGGAAAGGAAAGGAAAGGAAAAATAAGAAGAAACGAAAAGAAGAAACGAAATTAAAAGAAATGAAATGAAAAGAAACAAAAAGAAATGAAAAAATAAAATAAATGGAAAAAGAAACAGAAAGGAAAAGAAAGGAAAGAAAAGGAAAGGAAAAGGAAAAGCTACAAATTCTTCCATTCCAGGATCAGTGCTGTATGTGCATAGCCTCATGTGGCTATTCAACAGCTGATGAATGTACATTGGCCTCCTGCAAATGCCTTATAATAGATCTCAAGCAAATGCGCAGGAAGAGATCCTACTGCCTAATGAACTGAAACCATGCTGGATAGTACAAATATCAGTGTGCTAACCTTCCTTCTTGGCTGATTTTAATCTTCTGGCTCCATCACACAGTTAATTGTTTCTCATTTATCCATATTAGTGGAAGATCATATGAAATCCATGTCATTTAGGCTGTGACATCCTAATTGACTACGTTTAAGGGAAACTTGCAGGCAGGTTTTTGTCAATAGAACAGATTCTTAGCCAGTGACCTGGTTTTGATCAAGACCTGCTTGGTGAGGTGTGCTGTATGTGGGAGGAGGTTTAGCAAGGTGAAGTGCCAGGTCCTGCACTAGAGGCAGAAAAAAGCCCTGCAGCACTACATGCTGGGAGAAGAGTCGCTGGGAGACGAGTCACTGGAAGGCTGCCCAGCAGAAAAGGACCTGGGGATGCTGGTCAGCAGCAGCTGAACATGAGCCAGAGTGTGCCCAGGTGGGCAACAAGGCCAATGGCCTCTTGGCCTGTATCAAGAACAGTGTGGCCAGCAGGACAGGGCAGTGATTGTCCCTCTGTACTGGGCACTGGTGAGGCCACACCTCAAATCCTCTGTTCAGTTTTGGGTCCCCCACAGCAAGAAAGACATTGAGGGGCTGGAGCGTGTCCAGAGAAGGGCAATGGAGCTGGGGAAGGGTCTGGAGCATGAGGAGCAGCTGAGGGACCTGGGGATGTTTAGCCTCGAGAAAGGGAGTCTCAGGGGAAACCTTACTGCTCTCTACAACTCCCTGAAAGGAGCCTGTAGCAAGGTGGGGGTTAGTATCTTATCCTGGGTAACAAGTGACAAAACAAGAGGACATGGTCTCAAGTCGCTCCAGAGGAGGTTTAGATCGGATATTAGAAAAAATTTCTTCCCTGAAAGGGTGGTCAGGCATTGGAACAGGCTGCCCAAGGAAGTGGTGGAATCCCTGTCCCTGAAAGTGTTCAGAAGACACATAGATGTGACACTGGAGGATGTGGGTTACTGGTGGACTTGGCAGTGCTGAGTTATGGTTGGACTTGATTTTGGAGGTCTTTTCCAACCTTTGTGATTCAAGGCTGTTGATCTGCAGGAGGGATGCTGATAGGTGGTGGCACTAGGAAAATTTCCCTAGGATATCTGAGGGTTGACTGCAGCTTGCGTTTACCTACTCCTTCCTCTCCTGAATGTGACTGTCTTGGAATATAATGTTTTTCAGAGACTGAAGCTGCTATCTTTGCCTGGAAAACCCTTCAGAATACAAAAATGACAATATTCTCTGTGGCAGATTTTATTTCTGAACCTCCTTCTACATATTACATGTGGGGGAAGCTATGAGGTAAGTGTAATCGAAAATAAAAAAAGCCTTATACAGAGCATTTGGAGTAAATATCTTTACTTTTTAAGCAGGATACCAGGCAATTTGGTAAATTTACTAATGTAAATTTGAAAACAAGGTCAGAATTCAATTTCCCTGTGTGCCTGGGCTTTGGGTAGGTATCTTGGTATTTGTTTGGTTTTGTTGTTTTGGTTTTGATTGGATTTCTTTCTGTTGGATTGGTCTTGGGTTTCTTTTCCTGAACACATCTGATACTCTGCTGCTCCTTGTCTTGTGATTTGCTAACTCTGAGTTGCCTTGTAATTTTCTTACTCTGAGTTTGTGCAGCCTACTGATGATCCATTAGTCGTAGGGTTTGAAATTATTTATATTTTTCCCATTTTACTGTAAACAGATTACTTATTTATACATAGATAGTGAGGAATCATTGCCTTCAATCTTACATCTTCCTCTTTATTTTATGAGATGAACTTTGCATGTTATGAAACCATTTCACTTTTGCAAAGAAAGTGTATTGCATAAAGGGTTTCTGATTTTTAATATTGACAAGTTCCACATCATTTCTGCATTTTGGAAGAGGAAACCAGGCTGTGAATCCCTCCTAAGAGAAGCCCAGTGCTGTGTATTAAATAGAACTATATAGTTATTTCTTGCACTGTCTTGCTCTTGTGATCAATGGCTCTCTGAACACTGACTGGGAACTGATATCTTGTAGGAGAATTTCATCATCATCTATGGATAGTGTGGGACATCAGCATCACCCCCACAGTGAGAACAATGTTCTTTTTGCTGAATGGTTTCAGCAGGACTGTTGTAGTTTTCCCAGTCCCCAATCCTTGGGTTCATTGAAAAGGGGAAATTATTGTAATTTCCAGGAATTTCCAGCTCATGTGCTGTTTGTTATGCCTTTTCCTGCTGCCAGGCAGTCTGACAGGCACTACAGGAGCAGCACACAGATGTACCTTGGCACCGTGCTCAGTGTGCCTCAGCCACAGGCAGAGGTTGGAAAAGTCTAATCCTTCAACAAAAAAAAAAGCAGGCTAATGGGACAGGAGTCCTAGTCTGAGTCTTGTATTTGTTCTGAGAGTTGCATGTTCCACTAACTCCTCACCCATGGTGTTCTCATCTCATTCTGTAAGACACCTCTGTGCAAAAACACAAATTCAGGTTGGATGGACTGTACGTTGGATGAGAACACCTTTTCTTTCTGGCCGAATGAGTTGACTTCTTGGGAATGTTTTGTCTTTATGGCTTATAATGGGAACATCTCTTTCTAAGTTAAGAATGTCCTGCCTTTCCCATCATCTTGGTTTGAAAAAGTAAAGCAACTTTGAAAAGGAGCTCTCAGAAAACTGGAAATCTGGGGTATTGACTGTAGGTGCCCAGGGCTTGGCAGGGGCTGCTGGGCAGCCTCCCTGTGGAGCAGCCAGAGCTGCCCCAGGCTGGACACAGTCAGGTCCAGTGATTCCAACCAACCTACCACAAGGAAGGGCAGAACCTGCCCAGCAGTGACAGGGGAAAGTGTAAGAAACAGCCCTGGGAGCCACAAGGGGAGAGCAGGAGGAGGAGGACATGGTCATCCCAGTCACTGCCAGAGCAGGTGTGTCCCCCTGGAGAGACCGTGGTGGAGCAGGCATTTCCCTGCAGTCTGTAGAGATGACCAAGGAGAAGCAGGTATCCATGTATCCACTCTGCAGCCTGTGGAAAAACCCCACACTGCAGCAGGTGGATGTCCCCTGAGGAAAGCTGTAGCCCCTGGAGAGCCCACACAGCAGCAAGTTCATCCTGAAGGACCACACTGGAGCAAGGGAAGAGTGTGAGGAGGAGGAGGGAACTGCAGGGAGGAGCTGTTACAGAGCCACCACAGCCCTCAAGTTGAATTTATTACAATCCACAGGCTTTTCAATCTTATTTTTCTCCCCCCTTGTCCTTTTGAGGAGGGGCAGTGACAAAGCAGCTGGGAGGGCATTTGGCAACCAGATAAGGCGAACCCACCACAAGAAACACCTTTATGCATCTTAGTTGCATGATAATGCAGCTCTTTTTTGCTGTTCTCTGTCTTACTGTGCTCCAGTGGTATTAATGGTATCAAATTGGCCCAAAAACTTGGGAATTATTTGCACAGACAGTCATGTTGTTTGAGGGGAAAAGGGGGAGTTCAGCATGAAACCTAGATAATATAATTACTGCATATATGAAAATGTCAGTACGTAAGTTCTTTCAGATCCAATTAATCACTCCATAAACTGTTCCTTTTCACGCTATTTTTGCTGAGGAAATGTTGCCCATCTATAGTTTTTCTCTCTTTTTTCCTCTTTCAGTCAATAGATACTTTCTACTGATGCAGAAAGACAGGACGTAATGTACCTAACAAGGTAGGAAAATTATGAAATTGTCATTGTACAGATTTATGGTATAAGACAAAGATGTTCTGGTTATACTAGAAAAACTCAAAAACCATATCTCAAAAAACAAAAACAAAAACAGAAACCAACCCAAAACATAGTGATTTCCTGTTTCACAACACAAGGTTTATGACAACATTCAGTAATTTGCATGTGCCTACGAAAATCTGTACTGACTTACATCTAAAAGATACAATCTATCTAAAAGATAGATTATTATTATAATATCTCTAAAAGATATATTATGATTATATCTAAAGAATATACAGTGACTTTGTATCAGTAAGAGGCTGGTCTTATATAGAGTGAATATGAAATTCTATATAATCTATGGTAGGAAACAGTACAAAGACATGAAGGTAATCAAGCAAAACAGTGATCTCTTACATGGCCAAAACTCATCAAGGGTGCACTACAAAAGGCTGAGAAAGCAGCAAGGATAAAACCTATTGATTTTGATTATTATTCTAATTTTAAATGCGGCACTTAAATAATTCCGTACAGGAAAATAATTTTATGAAATGTAAGACAAATAAAGAGTTATAAAAGAATCCTGTAGAACTCAGACCCAGCCAGACTAGATTACTACGTAGATAAATAAAGAGTTAAAGGAATTCTGCAGAATTCAGACCCAGCCAGACTAGATTATTTTGTATATTTTGATGTACTTTTTAAAGCAGATATCTTCACATTTTTGAGAACACATTAATTCTATTTTTTTGTCAGGTATAAGCTACTTTTTGGGCTGTGTCTCCCTCCAGAGGTATTTTTGTAAGAATGTGTGTCCATATTTTGATTTTATCACACTGAAGGAAAACAGGAAAAATATACCTAGTTTACAGTGTAAGAGGTAATTATCCAGAGGTAATATTGTATTCAGCTCTCTCTCAGGCTGAAAAGAGCAATTCCAGTGGTCATACTTACTGTCATGACATTTTGCTGGGATAGCAGAGTTATTCTTGGATATTAAGAATATTGCAGAAATTTACAGGTTGCAAAATTGAAGTTTAGCCTATGTTATGAAAATCAACGTCACAGTAGGGAGAAAGGTTGTCCTTTAATGCATGTCCCTTCCAGTGAAATGTTGCAGATATATATTCTTCCATATATATACATATATATATAAATATGTATTGAATTAGTGTTCCTTATTCTTCTGAAGAAGGGTAAAAACCTTAGTTTCTTATTAATCTGAAGGAACAGGAAAAGGAAACAAGGAGAAAAGGAAGAAAGTAGGGCACAGACACCAACATACAACCTGAAGATGTATAACTAACCCTGATCTCATCCCTAGGGATTTTCAAGTCTCTGTACAAAATTCCTCCTCTAGCTCCCTGAAGCTCATTCCTTACTTTCTGCACATCTCATTAAAAGGCCATTCCCTTGGCTACTCCTGCCCTTCATAAAGCTTACTTGTTAACTAGCAAATCAAGCCTCCCATATTTTGAGGAAGATGTTTTCCTCTTATGTCCTAAATAGCCTTCTCCGATTCTTTTTATGTGGATTCATATCTGTGTTTCTGTGACAACATCACCTAAAGCATTAAAACTTATTCCCTGACTTCAGCTATTCCAGTCTGATGGGAACAAAAACAACAAAAACAAACAAATAGAAACTAACTAACCAATAAAAAAAAAAATCAAAACAAAATAAACCCACCACCACCAAATCTCTTTTGATTGGAGCACTGATCTTTGTTTCGCTCAATGTGATCAACAAGCCTCCAAATCCTCTTTGAGGATTGTTTGCCTCTTCTGTGCCTAGGGTAAGGATTAGAAAAAGAAATATACTGGTTATTTCTCATTTAATTTAAAGAAAGCTCAGTATCAGTATGGGATGTGTCTAATTATGTTTTATGTAAGAGCTGGAAGCCAACATACACCACGTGGTGAAATGTCTGAGTTCCCTCTGTAGCACAAACTCACCCTGTGTAAATTGTGTCTGTTGCCTTTTGTAATTGCATCATCTCACTGTCTCTTCAGGACTCGATTTTTAAATAGTCACAGCCTGGCAAAAGAGTATTAAAGGACATCCATTAAAGACCTATTTGACGTGTGAATTGGGTGCATTGCCTACTTTGAGGCAGGAAAAATTGGTGTGCTCACCAGAAAAAGGCGAGTCTCTCTGCAACACACACATCTGTCCCCAGACCAGTGGCACCACACAATGAAAGAGATTGCAAACAGAGGACTAGAATTGATAATCCTGTTAAAGATAAATAGGTCTAGTGAGCCCTTGCAGATAAATGGCATGGTTTCAGAGAAGAGAGGAAGATGACAATTGATGGTAGAATGTGTCTAAGTGGCTCAGGCATAAATGAACTCTAATTTGGGTTTGAATATGTTGCTGCTTCCAGGCCCCATGATGAGTGTTTTCTGCTACTGAGAATCCACCCTGTCTAGTAGTATTGTGCACCCTGTCTAGTGTTAACGTACTTCAATCACGTGTCTTGGAAGTACAAGTAGGTTCATTAGTTTTATATTTATTTACATGTTCACTTTCTAAAATGTCCACCTTGGATTATGAAAAAAACAATGGAGATATTTGAATGCATATCTTAGATTCCGCAGTTTAGATATGTTTGTTCCCATCAGCAAATGGTCAGAAAATCACAGTTTTCAGCTGGAATTGTATGTAACAGCTTGGGGCAACATGCTCCTATGCATACACTGCTTGGGCATAAAAGGACTCACCAGCTGCACTACAGGCATGTCTTGTAAAATACTTGCTGTCACAGTCGGTGTCAGCAAACTGAAGTTTAAAAGCAAGTCTTTCTTATTCTAAATATTTCTTTAGCTCCTGGCTTAGTGACCTGTTTTTTGTCTTGTTTTTCCTGTTTCTCACTCTCCTCTCTGCAGCAATGTATCACTGCAGTGCACACCTCATCACAGCTGTCACTCCAAGAACTTTTCAGAACTGTGAAGTTTTGATGTCTCAGCAAATCAGACAGTCTTTTCAATCTAGTACCTGGCAGATTGCTTTTTAGAAGCTAGTGGAAGAACTGGTAATGGCATATGGAGACTTTCAGCTGCTTAAATCTATTTCACGTTGGCAGTGACAAAAAATTCATTACCAGCTGTATTGTGAATAAATGCACATATTCGGAGAAAAGGTGGCCTCTGTTTTTCTTCCCCTGCCATACTCAGAAGTTCAAACAGGTATCACTAAATTAATTTATTTTACCATTAACCAGCTCTCAGCTAATTTTAAAGTATGTTAACTAATGATGATGTTATTTCTACCCCTTCAGCTCAGGAACAGATTCCTAAACATCTGGGAATTGGACCATGTCAACTCTGAGTTGAACCTGAAAAGCACAGATAATCATAGAACCATAAAATGGTTTGGGTTGGAAGTGACCTCAAAGATTATCTTGTTCCAATCCCTCTGCCACAGTCAGGGACACCTTCCACTAAATCAGGTTGCTCCAAGCCTCATTCAACTTGTCCTAGAACAGCTCCAGGGGTAGGGCATCCACAGCTTCTCTGAGCAGCCTGTTCCAGTGTTTCACCACCCTCACAGTAAAAGGATTGCTTCCTAATATCTAATCTAAGCCTATCCTCTTTCATTCTAAAACCATTCCTCCTTGTCTTGTAAAAAGTCCCTCTCCATCTTTCTTGGAGGCCCCCTTTAGGTACTGGAAGGTTGCTATAAGGTATCCCTGGAAATTTCTCTTCTCCAGGCTGATCAGCCCCAGCTCTTTCAGCCTCTCTGAAACCTCCAAGAGGTCCACATCTTTCTTGTGTCAAGGACCCCAGAGCTGGATGCATCACTCCAGGTGGGTTCTCAGCAGAGCAGAGTAGAAGGGCAGAGTCACCTCCCTGGACCTTCTGGCCATGTTAATTGTGATATGGCCCAGGACACAGTTGGCTTTCTAGGCTGCAAGGGCACCTCGTCAGCTCATGTTGAGCTTCTCTTCCACCAACAACACCAAGTCCTTCTCCTCAAGGTCTGCTTTTAACCCATTCTTCACCCAGCCTGTATTTGTGCTTGGGGTTGCCCAGACCCACGTGCAGGACCTTTATAATCTTCCCCTTCATAGCTGAAAGGACTGAAGTTACAGTGTAGCTTGGGTTCAGCGAGCAAGTGAAAAATCTGATGGTTTTGCCTGTGTAGATCCTTGCAAGAGCCACTGCCCATCACTCCCCTGAGCACTCTCAAGGTTGCTGCAGTAACACTGAGTCCTCTGTTCCATTCAGTGTCTTGTACATCCACGTAGATGTTTTAGTGGTTTTCCTTCTCTGTATTTTCTTTAATACATTTTATTCAACTTTGGTGCTTTGATCTTCAACATTTCCTCAAATTTCGAGGAACTTTTGGCGAGCTTTGTTCAGTAGTCAAGCACAGAGTTCTCTTCCTTGGATCTTTTCAAAGAGACTCTGGGTTTGTCTCACAGATTTGTGTCTCTAACAATTTTAAGGTGCTCTGAGTTTTGAGAATACACGTTATACGCTCAAACTTAGCTGTTGGAGATGAAAAATTAATAATACAAATTAAGACAGATATGTCTAGATTGACAACACAGATACAACTTTATTTTCCAATAAAGTCTCTTTGAATATGTTAATATGTTTTAACTATTGGTTTCCCAACAATGGATATTTAGGTCTGGGAGGGACAAATGAGTTCTGGATTGAGTTACTTCATCAGTTTTTCAAAAGGGCTTTCCTGATCATGAAATTGCATTAAGCCACTTTTCAATCCAGAATGAAGATAATTCCAGAGATTTGTGTGTGGCCGATTCCATTTCTGCATTAGGTACCCCTAATTTTGTATTTACTTATGCAAACATAAGAATGAGGAGTGCTATTATAAACTCTGCTGTTAGTGTTAACAATACCTACTGTTGTTTTGTTGGATCCCCTTTTCTTACATTTTTACAAATGGTAATTGTGGGGTTTTTTTATAATAGAAGTATTTATTTACTTAACAGTCCCACACATCTTGGCAGAAGTCGTTGGGGTTGCATGAAGTCTTTATGTACAGTGAATCATCAAAACTGTGTTTGTTATACACATTTTAAAAGACTGCATAAAAAAATTTGCATAACACAATCATAATAGAGCTGCTGCACTGTGATCCATCACATCAGCTCTCAAAGACTCTGCAGGGTTTATGCTCTTTCTGCTACAAAAAGAGAAAATTAATTTACTACACTGATCTTATCTCCCTACTTGGTGCCAAAATGTACAATGTTCATAATTTTTTTCCAAATCTATGAAATAGAAAGTATGTTTATACTTCTTAAATTTTATTTGTTTTCATCTTAGAAAGTGTTTCATTTTGTACATCTGCTGAGAAGATCTCTTCGCATCTTAATTTCAAGCAGAACATGGAGAGCTTTATGGGCTTGATTGATTTTCTCCTTATTCATAGGAAGAATGAAAACTTATAGAAAGGCAAACCAACAGATTTCCCCTTTCCCAATGAGAAAATTACTACTACATATTGTCATTTAAGTCTGGTGCTTTACCTGGACTCTACTGCCATTTGTGATGTCAATGGTCAAGACATCAAGAAATTACTCTTTGTCTGCAGCTTATATTCTTTTAAATTCTTTTTTTTGTAAATCAGTAAATGACAATCACTCTTATTCTTGTTCCAATTGAAATATTCTTTTTTCCTTAAAAAAAAAAATAAATTCTATTCTCTATAGAAAGGATAAAGCAAAAGGTGTTATAGGTAAACTCTCCTGTGCATCTCTCTCTATGGTTTCACCAAACTGTGAACAGAATGTCCTATTGGCTGTTTTTGTCACGGTGTAAATTCTTACCCCATTCACTGCCTCCCCCCTTTTCTCCCACCATATATTAATATTTAGAGCACGTTTCACTAGTTGCCCACAGTGAGGATCTGCTGGTATAAATTGCATCCCATTTCCAATTAAGTGACATGAAATTCCGTGTCCATGCTTACAGGCTCTGGGTGAAACTTCATAGACAGTTCCACTGCAAAATTAGAAGGAAAAAAACCTCGAGCATGATTTCTTTCCTTCAACCCCTGGAAAATATGGGACTATTTCTTGTGTCTCTCAGCCTTTGGCTTAAGAATGATGGATATGCCTGTGGCCCTGCTTCCTAGTCTGAGTAATGTAACCCTTTAGCTATTGCTGTGCACTTTAAGCAGATACACTGTGAAAAGCAGCAGTGACGAAAAGAGTTTAACCCTACCTTATCACAGATCGAAAAAATATCATCACCAGATTCTCCTGGGAGACTGCAGAAATAGTCTATAGCCCCTGGAGGAAGGAAACATTTAAAGATTTATTCACTAAGGTATCTCTAAAACTTACTACACAATGCAGAGAGCTGTGGAGTCTGGGCAAAGGACTAGTCAGTATGCCAATGATGTCTAGCCTTGAAACAGGTATCAAGGGAAAACTCTTAACCAAGACTTGCAAAACGGTTCAATCAGTTCCCCCTCATTAGTCCTGTGACAGCCTTCTGCTGTTGCACATTTGACATCCAAATCAAATAGTTTTTGTATGATAGTAACCTATTAATTGATAATTTAGCTCATGAGTTTTATAAATGTGGTTTATGAGTGTAATTTAAGGATGTGATGAACTATATTACTTGAGTTTTAAATATCAGTGGCAGTTGCAAGCCTGTCAATCACAAACTTGAAATGTTTTTTATGTTTAAAGCTGAACTGGACCTTGATTTTTTTTCAGTTACACCTATTACAATACTCAAATTGTGTGTGAGATCTCTGGGAGCTTAAGGGCCGTTTTGGTCATTTAATCTGACATCATGCATACCATAGCCATTTAAATTATGCTCATGCAAGCCAAGTGACTCTTTGCAGCTTAATGCATTTCAGTCTTTGAGGTAGAGATGGCACTAGATGTCACATATGGCAACAGCCAGGGGTTATCAGTATGACTGACCCAGCAGTCAGCCCATTCCCCATGCCCCTGGTAATGGAATTAACTTCTTTTATCCTCCTGCTTTCCCTCATTTACTTCACCTTTAAAATTTGTACCATTACATCATGAGTTAAGATTCCTGCTGGATTCAAATCTCATTATCAATGAAGACTAAATGCACTGATTTGTCATACAAGTATTTTACATCCAGCTGCTATCCAAAGTTTCTTGTTTCAATGGCAAGTGTTTTGGTAGGGGTTTTTTGTGGGGTTTTTTGTTTATTTGTTTGCTTTGGGAGGGTTGTTTGATTGTTTAACTGAAAGCATTTCTAATCAACTACAAGAAAAAGAGTATCATCAACTTCCTGAAGACCTGAAGCATGAGATTTAAGACATTATCATATAGTAGAGCTGGAAATGTTAAATACTGAAGATAGTAAAGACAATGTGAGATAAAAATAGAGCCAGAGGATTCACAAGTCATAACCACGACCTTTCATTTTTAGTGTTTCAGGAAAACCCTAAGTTTTTTCTTAAAGATCTTGCCATCTTGTCCAGCACACTCTCTCCTCGACTTTACCATCTCATTCCAATGCTGACTTGCAGCTAAGCTTTCAATTGTTTCTCAATTTTGCTTCAAGCTAGATGAACAGACCAGACTCTGAAAGATTCATTCAGCTCCCTTCAGTATATATGTCTTCCTTTTTCTTTTTTCGTTTTTTCACTTTTTTCCTTTAAAGCTTGGCTCTGGTGCATTTGGTGGGCCAGCCTGGGCACTCCAAGGGCAGCAAGAGCTTTCTGTCCTGGTGCCTTTGCTCTGGGAGGAATCTTCGTCCGTACGCCACTTGGGCAGTGGCACTGGCATCTGGAGCTGCCAAAATCCAAGAGCCCTTCTCCTCAGAGAGCCAAAGGTTGCAGGCTTGCTTGGCTGGGGAGAAGGGCTCTTGGCGGCTACAGCTGCCAGTGCCACTGCCCAAGTAGTGTACGGACGTAGATTGCTCCCAGAGCAAAGGGGCCAGCACGCAAAGCTCTTGCTGCCTGTGCAGTACCCAGGCTGGCCCACCAAAAAAAACAGAGGCAAAGGTTGCAGGCTTGCTTGGCTGGGGAGAAGGGCTCTTGGCTTTATACAGCTCCAGCTGCCAGTTCCCTTTGGTCAGCCCCGCCTCGCCATTGCCGGCCACCCGATCCAAAACCGATACAAATGGGGGTTCCTCGCAGGGAAAAGGTGCTAGCACAGAAAGCCCTGGCTGCCCACGGAGTGCCCAGGCTGCGCCACACACTGCACCTGAAAGCCAAACCTCACAGGCTTTCTGTCCCGGGAAACAAGGCTGCTGTCCCTTTGGTCAGCCCCACTCCGCCATTGCCGGCCACCCGATCCAAAACCGATAAGAACGACAATTCCTCGCAGGGAAAAGGTGCCAGAACAGAAAGCTCTGGCTGCCCACGGAGTGCCCAGGCTGCGCCACACACTGCACCTGAAAGCCAAACCTCACAAGCTTTCTGTCCTGTGGCACAGGGCTGCTGTCCACTTGCTCAACACCGCCCCGCCATTGCTGGCTCGCCCCCCCCCAAACTCGATACAAATGAGGATTCCTCGCAGGGAAAAGGTGCCAGCACAGAAAGCCCTGGCTGCCCACGGAGTGCCCAGGCTGCGCCACACACTGCACCTGAAAGCCAAACCTCACAGGCTTTCTGTCCCGGGAAACAGGGCTGCTGTCCCCTTTGGTCAGCCCCGCCATTACTGGCCCGCCCCCCCCCCAAAACCCGATACAAATGAGGATTCCTCGCAGGGAAAAGGTGCCAGCACAGAAGGCCCTGGCTGCCCACGGAGTGCCCAGGCTGCGCCACACACTGCACCTGAAACTAAAGCTCACAGGCTTTCTGTCCCAGGAAACAGGGCTGCTGTCCCCTTTGCTCAACCCCTCCCCGCCATTGCCGGCTCGCCCCTCCCAAACCAAATACAACAGCGGATTAATCACAGGGAAAAGGTGCCAGCACAGAAAGCCCTGGCTGCCCACGGAGTGCCCAGGCTTTGCCACACGCTGCACCTGAAAGCTAAAGCTCACAGGCTTTCTGTCCATGGGTAAAGGGCTGCTCTTCCGCTTTTATAGTGCTGCGCTGCAATTTCCCGTTCCACCTCCCAAAATTTGATAGAAATGAAGTTTCTTCCCAGGGAAAAGGTGCCAGCACAGAAAACTCTTGCTGCCCACCTAATACCAAAACCGGCCCTCCAGCTGAACATGAGATACACACGGTAAAGCTTTTCTTTCCAATATTGAAGTGCTCCACTTAAACTGCTCGATTTTCTCCAGAAAAACCGCTAGCCGCAGACCTACCTCATAGGCCACCAAAGAGAGCTGGGAGGGAGGGTGGTTCTTCTCTTTCTGCTCTCTCTGCCTGGACGACTGACTGCTCAAAGTGCCCTGCCTTACTAACATACCACACTCCTCTTTGCCTGCTCCAATTTATATCACCCAGAAACCACCTGGACTCCACCCCCTGTAGAGCTGATTAGGCCTTGCAAGGCAGCTGGGCTGAGCCGGGCTGAGCTGAGAGCAGTTTCTCCCCGCAGTTTAAATCTCCCACAAAGGCCCTCAGCTCCATTCAAAGATGAGATGATTAGAGCTTGCAGTGCAGCTGTGTTGAGCTGGGCTGAGCTGGGAGGAGCTTCTGAATGGCGTAAAAATCTCCGAGGAAGAACCTCAACTCCTCTCCTGGTTACCTCACAAGGTCCTTAAGAGCAGATGACCTGATGTGCTTTGCTCAAATACCACGACAAAGAAAACTTGACCCTCACGGAGTGCCCAGGCTGCGCCACACACTGCACCTGAAAGACAAACCTCACAGGCGTTGTCCTGAGAAACAGGGCTGCTGTGCAAATTGGTCAGCCACGCCCCGCCACTGCCGGCCACCGATCCAAACCCGACACAAATGAAGATTCCTTGCAGGGAAAAGGTGCCAGCACAGAAAGCTCTGGCTGCCCACGGAGTGCCCAGGCTGGCCCACCAAATCCACCCGTCAAAGGTTGCAGGCTTGCTTGGATGGGGACAAGTGCTCTTGCATTTTGGCCGCTCTAGCTACAAGTGCCACTGCCCAAATGGCGTACGGATGAACATTCCTCCCAGAACAAAAGGGCCAGGACAGAAAGCTCTTGCTGCCCGTGGAGTGCCCAGGCTGGCCAACCACACCCACCCGAGAGCCAAAGGTTGCAGGCTGGGGAGAAGGGCTCTTGGCTTTATACAGCTCCAGCTGCCAGTGCCACTGCCCAAATGGCGTACGGACAAAGATTCCTCCCAGAGCAAAGGGGCCAGGACAGAAAGCTCTTGCTGGCCATGGAGTGCCCAGGCTGGCCCACCAAATCCACCCAAGAGCCAAAGGTTGCAGGCTTGCTTGGCTGGGGAGAAGGGCTCTTGGCTTTATACAGCTCCAGCTGCCAGTGCCACTGCCCAAATGGCGTACGGACGAAGATTCCTCCCAGAGCAAAGGGGTCAGGACACAAAGCTCTTGCTTCCCAGAGAGTACCCAGGTTGTCCCACGAAGTCCACCCGAGAACCAAAGGTTGCAGGCTTGCTTGGCTGGGGAGAAGGGCTCTTGGCTTTTGGCAGCTCCAGCTGCCAGTGCCACTGCCCAAATGGCATACGGACGAAGATTCCTCCCAGAGCAAAGGGTCCACAACAGAAAGCTCTTCCTGGCCATTGAGTGCCAAGGCTGGCCACCAAATCCACAGAATACCCACAGGTTGCAGGCTTGCTTGGCTGGGGAAAAGGGCTCTTGGCTTTTGGCAGCTCCAGCTGCCAGTGCCACTGCCCAAATGGCGTTCAGATGAAGATTCCTCCCTGAGCAAAAGGGTCCAGGACAGAAAGCTCTTGCTGCCCATGGAGTACCCAGGCTGGCCCACCAAATCTACCTGAGAGCCAAAGGTTGCAGGCTTGCTTGGCTGGGGAGAAGGGCTCTTGGCTTTTGGCAGCTCCAGCTGCCAGTGCCACTGCCCAAATGGCGTACGGACGAAGATTCCTCCCAGAGCAAAGGGTCCAGGACAGAAAGCTCTTCCTGGCCGTTGAGTGCACAGGCTAGCTCAACAAATGCACCAGAGAGCCAAAGGTTGCAGGCTTGCTTGGCTGGGGAGAAGGGCTCTTGGATTTATACAGCTCCAGCTGCCAGTGCCACTGCCCAAATGGCGTACGGACGAAGATTCCTCCCAGAGCAAAGGGGCCAGGACACAAAGCTCTTGCTGCCCGGGGAGTGCCCAGGATGGCCCACTTAATCAACTGAAGATTCAAAGGTTTCAGGCTTGCTTGGCTGGGGAGAAGGGCTCTTGGCTTGATACATACACTCTGAGCAGATCCCAGAGCTCTTTTTTGTCCTTATTTTGCCTGTTTCTCCTTCTTAAAATTTTCCTGCATTTTTCTTTATTTTTCTGTCTATGCTTCACAAGGTTTAGGTAGCAGGGTGGTTACAGGTGTGTCTTCTGGGAGAAGCTGCTAGAAGCTCCCCCCATGTCTGACAGAGCCTATGGTATGCAGCTCCAAGATGGACCCACTGCTGGCCACGGCCAGGCCCTTCAGTGACAGCGGGAGAGCTTCTGGAATAACATTATTTATGAAGGCAGGGTGTGAGCGGACACACCCTGTGTAATTGCAGCCAGGGAGAGAAGAGAGAACATGTGAGAGAAACAGCCCTGGAGACACCAAGGTCAGTGATTAAGAAGTGGAAGGAGGTGCTCCAAGTGGTGGAGCAGATTCCCCTGCAGCCTGTGGTGCAGCCCACTGTGAGGCAGCTGTGACCCTGCAGCCCATGGAGGTCCATGGTGGAGCAGAGATCCACCTGCAGCCCCTGGAGGACTCCACACCAGAGCAGGTGGATGCCTGAAGGAAGTCTGTGACCCTGTAGGAAGCTCACACTGGAGCAGACTCCTGGCAGGACCAGTGGCCACGTGGAAAGAGGAGTCAACAATAGAGCAGGTTTGCTGGCAGGACTTAGTACTCTGTAGAGGACCCACTCTGGAGTAAGTTGTGAAGAACTGCAGCCTGTGGGAAGGACTCGCATTGGAGAAGTTCATGGAGGACTGCCTCCCATGGGAGAGACCCCACACTGGACCAGGGGAAGAGTGTGAGTTCTTCCCCTGTGGAGGAAGGAGTGGCAGAGACAAAGTGTGATTAACTGACCACAGCCCCTGTTCCCTTTTCCCCTGTCCTGCTGTGTGGCAGGAAGCAGAGAATTTGAGAGTGAAGTTAAGCCTAGAAAGAAGGGAGGGAAGGGTTATAGGATTTGGGTTTATTTCTCATTCCCATACTCTGATTTGATTGGTAATAAATTCAAATAATTTCCCCAAGTCAAGTCTGTTTTACCTGTGACAGTAACTGGTGAGTGATCTCTCCCTGCCCTTATCTCAACCCATGAGCCTTTCATTTTATTTTCTCTTCCCTGTCCAGTTGAGGAGGGGAGTGACAGAGCAGCTTTGGTGGGCACCTGACTTCCAGTGGGGGTCAACCCACCACACATGCATACAGACAGACAAGTCTACAACCTCCAAAGAGGCCCAGAAGGAAACATCACATCTTAACAGATAGACAGAGTCATGCTGTTTCTGGAAAATTTCCAATTTATATGTGCCTCTTCAATAATGTGGACCTATCAGGATCCCATGTGTTTTGCTAGTCAAAACATTGGGAAATATCCAAAATGCAGCTTTCTTAAAATATGATAATATGCGTTACATGTACCACTACACCTTCAAACCATAAGCACAGTTCCTGATACCTTTTATATAGCCCTCTGTTCTTTTAAGGAAAATCAGTTGGAAATCAAGTACTTTAGAGTAAAAGAATTGTTTTGAATAGAAAAAACCCTAAACCCCCATCTCCTCTGCATTCAGTAAATATGTCTTGCTATATTTTATAAGAACGGAGGTATGTCTTGGCATCCAATATGTGACAGTGCATGCACCTCATGTTGAGCAGTATGCCATGCTATGATTGACTCTCTGCCTTCCCTTAGATTTGCCTGAAGGTTGGAAACCACAGAGAGCATCTACAAGCATGCAGTAAATGGATGGGAGGGAAAAGATCAGCAGAGCCTTTAGACACCCTTTGCTCCTTCCTTATGCCATGTATTTGTTTCTTACTTGGAACAATGGCATAATATGGATATTATACACAAACTAAATATTTTATGATGTTTTTGAGTGCTAAAATAATCTTTCATCTCTGAGTAAAAAAACACTTAATTGCTTGAGACTGCAATTAGGTAGGCTTCTGTTACAGTGCTTACTGAATTCGCATCTTAACCAATCACTTAAATCACCTGGTGTTTAAATGCTTTACTGAATCAAGGTCTAAAAACTTCATTCACTGAAGTTGAGTCAAATTCCCACTCTAGATAGTTGCCCTCCCGTGCCCTCACCTCTGGAGCTCCTGCTCCTACTACAGGCTAATTTCCCGCAAAGAGGCAAAGCCACAGGGTTACTCCTCCCTTTCAGGAATCAGAAATTAAACCAAACACATCTTCAGAATCTCTTTATCAGTTCAAAAATTATGTTCATTCAAATTTTAGCAGTGCATTTTCCACTGCAGTGTTAAATTCACTGGAATAGTTACAGACTAGTTGTAACTGAGTCTGACTGCAATAAGTTCTGTAGGAAACCAGTGTAGTTTGCCAACTGTTTATGACATAAATTTCACTATTTGAAACAGTCTTCATAACTACATATTGTATTTGAATAAATACTGAGACAGATTGATATAATTAAGAATACATTAATAGAGCATCTTTCATTTAATTTTCTAGTTCTTTGTTCATTCCTAATCTAAAAATTGTCTTACCTCTGCAATATTTAAGCAAGCGTCTTGTGCCCTTAATACCTAAAGTTCATTTCTCTTTAACTATAAATAAAAATAAAAAGAAGGATGATTGCATTTCCCTTTGTTGACTCACTTTACAATCATTTCTAACTCTATTGTCTGAACATAACAGGAAAAAAAATACTACTACAAAGCCAGGCATCCATCCTTTGAAGATAGCACAAAAGAGAAGCATTCTTGTTGCGATCAAGTTCTGTGCATGTTCCAGTTTCCTTAACAAGGTTAACCCCGTACTGGCATGCTTAACTATAGTGAAAGGAATAATTTCAGATATTTTCTGTCTTGTTGTTGGTTTATAGTTTATGTGAAAAGGCTGCCCTCTTCTGACAACTTTTTAATTTCTTCTAAAATCTTAACACATTTTTCTAATCTTCATTTATAGTTTATCCTTTGTTTCTCTGTACATTGTATTCGTAGGACCATTATCCCTTTTTCTTACGCTCATATTCCAAATGATATAAGAAACATAGGTTAAATACACCATGCAATTAATACCTAAACTGCATATTGTTGATAAACATGATAAAAATCACCACCTCTCCATACTCAAACAGTCAACCAGTAAGCGAGTGAATGTCTGGTATTCTAAGATCTAGCAGGAATATTAACTGCCACAGGTGTCACACTTCCACATTTTAAACAGGTGTCATCTTCCCATTTTTCAGATATACCCACTATATGGACACCTTTATCCACCACACCTTGGCAGAGCCTGCATAAGCCTTTTTGTTTGAATAAGGACCATCCTGACTCACCACATCCTAGTTCACATTGCAGAGTGGTCTTAGAGAGTGCAGAGTAGGTTGCTTTCAAATGAAATTAAGTTGAAAGATGCTTTTCAGGAGCACACCTTATGCACTGTGATCAGTACTGGGCAGTCAGGCAGTGGGACCAGAAGAATGGGTCCAAGGACTTGCTAAAGCTAGAGCATATGATGAGTAATCCAGTCTCACATCAATGATTAAGGCTACCAATCCTTTCCTCCTGGGCCATGCTTCTTGATGGCCTCAACGTCTGTCTCCAGCTGCACTGAAAGCTGCAGCAAGTTGAGGACCTAAGAGTTGAGCTTCTCTAAAAGGTTATAAAGGGACATCTCTTTAGGTCATAAGGCTCTTAATCAGTGTTTCTCTCCTGCACCCCTACAGTACACAGAAGGATGCAAGGCATGAAACTAAAACTGGATTTTGATGCCACAATGCAGAGCCTCCTTGGCAGCTGCAGCAAATGCTGGAGCTCTGTGGCCCCAGGCATGCAGGCTGCTTCTTGTCTTGTGAGAAAGGATAGACAGTTCAGTTGCAATTTAGAACAACTGAACACAGACTTTAAGAGTTAGCCCATTTTACACATTCACCATTTAATATTAAAAATATATTAACAGCCCCTACAGTAAGGCCAGTCACCCAGGAGTCCCTCTTCCATCAGTTCTTGCTGGGATACCCGTTGCTGGGATAACCTGTACTTTCTCTATCCTGGTAAGTCTTAGTCCCATTATGAATACGCTCAGAAGAAACCCTGGAAACTTCATAGTGAAAAAATAAGTTGATGTACCCACTGAGTGCTTTCAGTGGCAGCTGTCAAATGCAGAAGCTGGCTCTGGACTTATCTTGTTTTAACACTTCTTTAGGTCCCCATGTCTGAATCCTTCCTTCCTCATTCATACAAGCTGCACTGTACTGGCCTATCACTTTCCCTCTGGACATTATTGCCTTGTGTGATTATTAACAGCCCTGAAATGCTCCTTTTGAAGCAACCTATAAGTTTATTTACAAAAGTCGCATAAAAAAGCAGATGTTTTTACAGTACTTGTTTCTTCCTAAAAAGATACCTGACCTTCTTTCAGCATTTCCTTATTAAGTTGCTTTCCACTTAGCTGCATATAAACTTAGCCATTAATTCCACCATCATGTATCTGCACTTCACCTTATACAAATAAGTAATTCCAATGTGAAATCAATCCTTATCCAAGGCAGAGATCATAAACCACAGCTTTAACTGCATATGGCATCACTGAAATCAATAAAGCCATCCCGAATTAAACTAGCAAATGGTCTTGTCCTACATATCTTTAATCTAGACCATTTCAACCTATTGTGAATTAAGAGAGTGAACATCTCCTGTATTATATACATTGTCTTTTATCTAAGTAGGCTCCTGCTTGCTCCAGTGATTCCTAGTGCTTAATGAGTTTCTGGACATATCCTTGCTGTCATGTCATTCAAAACGGAGTAGCTGAAAGAAAAGATGAATTCATCAAATACCGATCAAATCTAACACAAACACATGAAAAACAAGTTTATATGAGTTTTATAAACCTGCCACTTAACAATTTAATCTCCCTGTGACAAAACACTAAATATAAATACAGCATTAAATCTCTCAAGCTTGTTGCATTGGATGGAAACAACTCAGAGTTCATCACTATAAGTAAAAACTAATGAGATCCCTTTGTTATTACTACAATATGATGGTAGTCTACATTTACTCACGGGGTGTATCCTTTTTCACATGTACAGAGATTGTTCCTTGCTGTTTAACAAACTAGATGCAAGCAAATTTTTTAAATAATGTTAACAAAATTTATCACTACAAATTGGGAAGTGTTTCCTGACTGGAAAATTTTACATTTTACAGGTGAGAAAACCAAAGCCCAGTGGCGTCACCAGGTCACCCAGCAGGCCAGGTCTTATTGCCAAATACTGAAACAAGAGAAAATTGGGGCAATTGGGGCAGCTGTATAAAGCAAATATTTAATTTCAAGTCAAACTTGTCTGAAATTACCTATTTCTCCATTTAAGATTTTTTTTAAAGAAAATTGATTTGGGGTTTTCAACTCATTCTGAATTTCCCCAGTGAAAAAATGCTAGTGGATATTTTGTACTCTGGCAGCAAATGCATGAAGAGAACTGCACTGAGTCCAGCCTCTCTTCAGCTCTGATGCAGAAGTTTGATCCACTGAACTGCCATCACCACTTGCTTTAGAACAGGGAACTCCCTGGAAGATTTTCATTTTCTGACTGACTTAATTTTCTGCTTGACTGTGGCATCTTCTGCTGAGTCTGAGGGAGCTGACACAATTAGTACAAAGTAGCATGTGGCACTGAGCCATAGAAAGCACTGCATTTCTGAACAATTACAGTCCATTTTGTTGGTGCTGGGAGACACAAGGCTACAGTCCAAGTGCTTAGCCACTTGAGAAGTGCAATTAAGTGCTGGAAATGCACTGCCTGGAACAGTCCCTCTTACGAAATGGAAATTACCAACTAAAATTGGAAATTAGAAAAGGAAAGTTTCTTTCTGCCTCACGTTGTTTACCGGAACCTCCGCTACAACCCCACTGCTTTTTTCCTTTTTACCCAAAGCTTGGCAAAATCAAGGCAAAAAATCACTATTCCTGTCCTTCCTTTTTCATAGGATGTTTCAAATGTGGGAAAATATTTATTATTTTCTTCATACCGCACCACTGAGCAACACTTAGTCATGTCTGTATGTCTCCCTGTAACTTTTCAACAGCACCTTACCTCACACATTTTCCTCCCATTTGTAACAGAAAATTCTAGGAAGGTATCTCAGTCCTCGATTCTGCACATTTTCTTGCTTGTGTCTCATACTCAACCCCACAACTCAGTATATCCTGAGTGCTTGTGTAGGCACCATTTTGCCAGTGTGGTTACAGAAAGGATGCAGGGGCTGAGTAGTCTGGTGTGTATAAGTTACAACGGTAGGGGGCATGTCCCAGGGATGCAGGGGGATGCATTCTGGGTCTTGGAGTCCCCAGCCAGCATACTGACACAGATGGACAGTGTGTGTTCTACTGTCATTGCTCAGGTGGGTCACATGCCCTCTCCAAGGGTATATAAAGGGCATTTTCCTTTAAATTAAAGATTTGGCTGCTTGCCATCTGAGCTGCTGGGTCGTGTTTTATTATATTACATTAATAAACCACATCCAACCATTGTCCGAAAGCAAATATTAGTGCAAATTCTCCTTTCCACAAGGGCTGCATTACCGGAGCTCCATCCCAAACTCAGAAGCAAATAAATGGCAAAGGATATAGTTTATAGTGCAAATGCCAACCTCAGGAGGTAGACTTTTATTTGTGTCTGTCTTTAAATAGAGTAAGCTGTTGAAAATCAAGCTTGTATGGGTAAACAATCCCCAAAATAGGGGAAAAACCCCACTTGTTTGACACATCAGTAATAGCTGCAGTAAAAAGCAAGCACTCAGTTCCATTACTGGAAAGAGCAGTGTATCTACCCTCTATGTTGCCAATTTAGAACTAATACAATTTCATGAATTTTTTCCATATATTACCTTGCAATTGAATATATCAACCAAAATAAAAAGGTTATTGTCAAAAAACATATTCATACTTCTGCATTTCATTATTTCAGGACATAAAATCAATGAAAAAACCCCAAGAATATAAAATATTAAAATATACATTTTTAAAACATATACAAATATAAAACTTTAGAGAATTTGTAGAAAGCAACCTCAAAAGGAAACTTAAGAGTACATCTGATACATTTCTATGCCTGAACATTTATGCCACACATTGAAAGATTCTAGTTCCAGACACTTGAAATTTAGTCTGAGGTCTCTGTCTTTTTTAAAGGGACATAAGAAATAGGTATTTGGAGGCAAGATGATAAAAGAAAGGAGGCTCAGAGACCTGTTAAGGGAAAACTAAGTTGACAAGAGCAAGGCTTGGCAAAAACTTGCAGAATGAAACAAGCAGAGTAACAGCAGGTTCAAAAAAAAACGGAAAGCAGGAGAAATAAAATAAAAAACCACCCCTCCCCTTGTATGCATGCATACAAGCAGACAGAAATATCTCTTCCTGTGTATCTCCTAATGACTCTCTCAGAGAAAAGGAACAAAGACGTATACAATAAAATGATAAAGCTGAGTAAGATACCACCTGAGAAAACCCATTGTAATACAATTACCATCTCTATAGAATAAATATTCTTTTAAGAAAGTCAGTCCATGAGCATGTCTGTCCATGCTTCTGTTCTTTTTTCTTCTGTCTAGACAAGTAAGAGCACATGCAGTAGCTGGTTCAGAGCTTTGCCTGTGCTGACCAGAATGCTGGAGCTTCCTCTTGCAGTGAAAACTTGCTTTCTCTTCCTCAGGACACTATCTTCCAGCTTCCTTATAACCCACCTGGTGACTTCCAATAAAACTTACAATTCAGAGGTGATCAAGTTTGGAGCTGGCTTCCCACCAAGTCTCCAAAACGCAGTGAAAGCTTTTTCCCTCCCTCCCCCTTTAGGCACAATAAAAAAAAAAATATAGAAGCTGAAAGAAACTAAAACCAATCGAATTATACCTATATGTATTTACATATATCACAGTTATATACAGTTAAAATACTACGTACATATAAACATGAGAACCCCAAACAGCTCCTGCAAAAAAAAAAGGGAAGGGGAAAGGAAAAGGGACAAAAAGGGACAAAGCCAAAATGGATATGTACAATCAAAACCCTGGAACTAGCAAAACAAAGAGCTAGCAAAATGAAATCTCAATACTTCCCTTGAGAAGACAGACTCATGCCACAGCACCAGACCGCTTCCTGGATCAGAAAGAGAAATGACAGCCCTGACCAGCCCTGACCAGACCTCACTCCCACACGAGCAGAGCCAGCCGCAGGGAACCTGTTGGCTCCAGACCTCCCCGGAAGAGAAGAGAGCATCAATCCCTCCTCTCCTCGTATTTGTACCTCTGTTTACGTAAAGGGATAGAATGGAATACTTCCTTGGGTTTGATCTCAGTTATCAAGGAAGGCCTAGAAATCCAACTACTGCAAGAGGTTTTGGACATCCCCTTCCATTGACGTTCAGATGAAATTGTTTAAAAGGTTCAACCAAGTGTTGGCTGTCAAGAGCAGGGACAGCAGGGTCACGGGAAAGAAAGGAAAAGGATAGTGCCATTCCTTTACATGAGAAACCAGTGTTAAATACAACAACCTTACAGAAGAAAAATACAGCTTTCTGTTCTTAAATCAGTTCCATCAGGAAAGGCAATCTGGGACTGGAAAACATTTTTCTGAACTGAAGGAGAAAATGTTTATGTAGTGTTTAGTCCTGTTCACATCCCAATAGGTGAAAAGCTGTCATCAATCTCAACCTGAGCAGCACCTCTAACTCCAAGAGGCCCAACCAGCAACAGAACAGAAATACATTTATTTCACCTTTAAGTTATTCTATTCAAAACAGACTTTAGAATTACTTCATATCTCAAACAACTCTTCACTGTCCGTAGCTTTCATAAAAAACATAAAGCTGAATGTTGCACTAACATTCATCTACAATGGGCATAAAGACAACTGATTTAAATTCCAAATTTAAATATGTGCTCACAAATATTATTGTTGCAGTTCTCACACTGAGACATTATATAATGAGAAAATGTGGATTCATTTATCCAATGAACACAGCACAGCAAAACTGTTGTGTATTAGATCTATAGATCACATGTGCAGTATATTAAATTCACTTAGTAGACAGATAATTATGTCTCCATGTAAAAGCCATTATAAATAATAAATAATTAAATATACATAAGACAAATAATGTGCCAGGATTATACAGATAATTCATATTTAATTCAGTAGTTGCTTCACTGCTAACAAACAATGATGAACAGACCATTGTACGTTCTCCACCATGATACATTTATTTTATTCGAATAATTTCCCAAACACATACATGTCCGAACTTCTCAATTAATTTCAGCCTAAGGCACTTGAAGCAAGTAATGCATATTACCAGGTAGACTTGAAAATAAATCTAGCTTATCTCATTTTCTTTCTCATTGCAGTCTTTATCCTGAGGAAGCATCAAAATGTCACTGCTGTAAGAAAAATTAAGTTAGCAGTAGCTCTCTCTTCATGTACCCTTCTCAGAGCAAGGGATAGGTTTGAAGGTCAGTTCAGTGTTCTCCATCAGTACAAAATCGTATCTGCACAGCTGCAACCTACAAAAGTAGAAAAAAAATAAAAAATTGCACAACAAAAACAGTTAACATTAACAGAAAAATGTTCCTGTATATGAATTATTAAACCTGCAGTGTTTACAAGCTCTCAGAGATGGTACTCAGAACAAGAAGTGTCTTCTTGTCTGAGTTTACACTCTGTTTTATGCATCCCTAGAGTAGTTTTACCAGACTGTGAAAAACTACCATTCGTCAGCTGGATGGTGCAAAGTGGCAGGAGTAAGAAGTGTATCACACTAGTCTTAAGTATGAATATGCAGCATTTCATCCATTACAGCTATTAATCTGCATCCAGAATAACTCTTTAGCACCATGGCACAAAACCTGCACAATTCCTGTTAACTCTGGGCCTGAATAATTTATTTGAAGTTCCCTAGGTAGGAAAGTGTCTCTGCTTCCATTTCACAGAGGAAAGTAGAAAACTACATCACAATATTTTCTTTTTCCCTTGCAATGACAGCATGTGTGAGAAAGTTCAATGCAAGAGAGTCATTTGTCTTCTAAACACCTAGAAAACTCAGAACTGCATAATACCACACAAACATATAAAGAGGTCACAAAGGGAATCACGGATACACAAAATATCACTTTTTGAGGTCAAAATAGATGCAATGCCTTTTAGGGCAGAGGCAGGTCACATTTCTGCCCTTCATGCACTGCTATAGATGAACTGTGAGAGATGGTTTGAACAAGCAACTGCTACATCCTCTGATGGCATCTCTAAGGGCATACAAGCTATGATACTTATTTTATTTAAAATTATCTTCTCTGTTGCTCTGAACTCACAGATGTGGTTATACCACACAATACCCAACCTCAGACTGGGATGTAGCATACAGTGAAATAGAATTTCATCCAGTCCTTTATCCACAATTCATTTTGATTTAAATTTAATGGTTTACTATTATATTATTTTTGTAGTATTGTTTTTATCTAGCCACAGGGGACAAAATACCTAGACAAACCATAATAATGAATTATAGAAATAAAAGCATATGATTTCCAACATATTGTATCTCATTTGAAGTGCAATCTATCTCAGCTTGTGGCTATTGAGTACCAAGAATGCCTTATAGGAGAGCAGCCCTGAGCAAGGAGCAAAACACTAAATAATGTTTTTGTTAGGTGAGGCTTTCATAATCCCTCACCCCATGTGGCTTCTCTGCTGTCTGCTAAAACACATGGGCATTACACACTCTCTTCTTAAAAAGACATACTAATAAGGTCTTTTTTATTATCACTGTTCTTGTTTTTGTTAAAAAACCCAAAGGTGTCTGGGCTAAGCATCTTTGAGACATTCACCTTCCCCATCAATTGAGTTTGAATTGACTGACAGGATCATAAGCTCTTTGGTATAGCTGACATCTGAACATGCACAAGTTAGCAAAGCTTTCTGGTTTCATGGCAGAGCAGAAATGATTTATCTCAGAATCCAGAAGAGTCTGAAAATTATATGTATCTTTTAGCACTTCCAAATTCACACACCATCTGTGTGGATAGTGGATAGTCAGCCTAGCAGACAAACTGACAATTATCAGTGATATTCCCCAAACTCCCACAGTTTGCTATTAACCCAGATCTGGGGAGACAGAGAATCCTATTGTCTTTTATCCCTGCACTTGTCCCCTGGTTTTTACCTATTACTTTCTTAAGAATAATTTAAATATTTTCAATGTAATTTCTAGTTGATCATCCTGTATTCAAGTAATTGTTGTAATTATATGAAACTAAGGTAAATACAGATAATTATAATTACAATGAGCAATTATGTAATTATGCCAACCAATAGTGTTGTAACATCTGCATTTAAATTCCCTTCACATTCTGATTCAATGCCCTGTTTTTCATTGCTATCTAAAAGTATTTAACATGTCGATATGACTGCAGTCTGATGAGGCTCCATGTGTAGGACTTCAGTGGATCCTGTATTAAAGCATATCAAGAGCATTTTACTTTTAAACTAACAAAAGCAGACTAACAGGAATGAAAACTCAAACCCAATGAGGGCTGTTCCCTGAAAACCTCTCTTATTTGCTAGATCACTATCTGAAAACTCCCAAATGCTGACAGACTAACATGAAATATATCTTCTGATTTATCACCATCAGGCTGAGAAGTAAAATTGAAATGTGATTTAGAACTTGGACTATCTCTCATCACCAAATGCTTTTAAATAAAATCATGCCAGTGCGCTGAGAGCTTTAGACTTATGACCTTCAACAAGTTAATAAAGTCAAGTATATGTACATTCTGGGGTACTATTTTGATTACTGAGTGTTTTGTTTCTTCCTAAGTCTCTCCCATCCATCTCCTCCCCTTTCTCCATAAATATAAAACAGATTAATATAACAAGGTTTTATAACTTTTACGAAGTATCAATACCCAATTCCTACTAGATTATTATCACACACCACATCAGAAAGCCTTAAATAGTATATCTCAAGTTAACAAAATATACTGACTTAAGACTTACTTGTATTGTAATATTATTCTCACGCATTACTTATTTGATAACCACTTTTAGGTTTTTATTTTAAATTCTGACTTTCTTGAATCTTCCATTCATAAAAACAAATTAACAACTCTCAAGTAAAGTATGCTTGCTACTCCTGGATATTTCTTACCTATTCCATGTGTTATTTTCACAAGATGCAAATATAAAATTTAATTGCTAGTGCTACTGTACAAGTGACTCTGGAGGTTTAAAAAATGAACATATGGTAATATTGATGAAGTATTCTAAACAAGAAATAATTAATTCAATTACAAAAAAAAAAAAAGCAGATTATTTAATTTTAAGTGTAAGCAGATATAGACTCTGTTCTGGTCTTAGAAGGTCTTTACCTTCAGCAACAAGACCAAAAAACCTGTTCCAGTCACTCAGTAACTGAAGAGTCCCATTTCATACCTGAGTGTGAAAAGCTGTGTACAGACACATGAGTAAAATCAGAAAAGTGCTTAATGGGATTTATCTTATGGAGAAGAAGTTAACCATGCAGGTGTGAGTCAGGCTGGTCCTTGAGAGCACGCTGCGAGCAGACAGCAGCAGCAGCCTGCAGTGACGAGCAGCATGTGGGACATCTCAAATACAGGGGTGCTGTGCACTAAATGTTAATGTACAGAGCAGCTCTTCCACAGGACAAATTTGATCATCAGTAGGATGAGAAGAACATTCATGCATTTAAGAATATGCAGTTAAAAAACAATCAATACAGGGAAATGCACATTCCTGAGGATATATCCCAAGCAGTTTAGTGGATACCCAACTTTAATACATGACAAAAACTTACCTTTCCGGATTATTAAGAGATTTCAGGGTCATCTGGAGAATCCTAAGCTTGTGTTTTGGGCCTATTAAAGTCTTCGTAGAAAAGGTCAAGGAAATTTTTGATATTTTTTCAATGTCTTGGTAAAATCCAGTTAGTATTTTGACTCTCTTGTATTGCTGAAATGTTGAAGCTTCACTAAAGAAAAATATTATTTCTAGTCAGGTTTTTGTTAGCTGAATAATATTCATTGTTGCTAAGCATTACTATTAAGATCAGAAATCTTGCAAGATGCATCAACTTCGAGCATTCAGAACAAGGACAGCTAGAACTGGATTCAAACCAGTTCCATGCAAGGACCTGGGAAAGGACCATTTCAGTATTAGAGGCATTGCCTCTTACACTGAGCCGTATTCAGGAAAAGGTGCCATGGCCAGGTGTTAACAACTTCATGATACTTTTTCAACTGACAAGTTAACAAGTTAAAAGGTTTATGAAACTCAGAAAATTAGTCCTATAAAGTGAGAAAATAGTTGTAAAGACAAAGCACAACATACCTATTCATCTCTGATTCTACTGTGTTTCCAGCATAGTCTGTTATTTTAACTTTAATGAAACCTCTCCTAATGCTTTTATTCCAGGTAGTAATGTCCAGTAAGTAGTTGTATACTGCAAAAAGAAATAGAAAACCATGAAAGTCAAAAAATTACCTCAACAAGATACAGTTGTTATTATCACCCTGTTAAAAGTATCCACTGGATGATGATACTTTTAAGCTACCAGTTCAAAGAAGAATAAGAAAGCTATCGACAGAAATAAGCTTCTACCAAATGGCTACTTGGATTTCTGTATAATTAGTGTGTTATTTCCTCCAGTTCTTACATGGACAGGATGTGCGTCAGAAAGCTGTCACCAAAATTAGCATGAAGAGTTTGTGCTGCCTAAGGAAAAACCATAAAATTAAGCCCTAACTAGCACCTTCAGGTTTTGGCAAAGAGGGGATATTTGAGCTGTCAGTGTAGCAGCACTCTTGCACTACCCACAAAAGTGACATATTCAGAAAACAGCTGAGGTACATTTTCAGGGAGAGGGGAAGAACAGCATTGGCAGAAGCTTTACGTAGAGGCAAAGTGACCAGTTAGTTGGGTGAGCTGATTAATCAGCAGGTAAAAGCTGAAGGCATTCCCATGCCTTGCTTGGCAGGACAGGTCCTCCAAGCAGCCTTCCCTCAGAGAAGTCAACCTGCCAAAACCTCTGTGTGGATTCTAGAAAAAGTCATGGGGAAGCCTGGGGAAGAGAAGAGGGATCTCGGGCACTTTCCCACACTCCATCCCTAGATCTCCTTGCTCTGGAAGGACCACAGCCTCAGGAAAACAGACTGGGTACCTGGGTAGAAGATGATCTGCTCCACTGTGCCCTCAGAAACCTGGCCTGGCCTCCTACCATACTTCGTAACCATCAAAAATACTGTAACTGTGCTCCCACAGTACACACAATTAAAACTTCTTTTCTTTTTTTTTTTTTTTTTGGCATGTTGCTTTTTAACAATGTCTCCTAAAAGACCAAGCCTCACCTTGTATGAAAAGCTTGTCCTGCTCAGGCTTACTGTTTCACTTCTTTTTAAGACCTCTTTTTATTCTAATTCTTCTGGTTACCAAATATCTAAGGTAATTCTTAGGATTTAATTAAACATTACTCTCTTTTTTCAGGTTGGTTTAGTAGAATAATTTACTTCTTGACTTTGCAGATTTTCCCTTATATTTATGCTGTTACAATATTTCTCATTCTGTTCCTTGTGCCTCCTTCTATGTCTGATAATATTTCTCCCCCTCTTTTCTCTCTTCTACCACCCCCACCCCAGAATATTTCTTTTCCTTCAGCAATGTTTTTTTACACCATTTTACGAAGAGGCTAACACTGACTTTCTACTTCTAACACACTTTCACTCCAGATCACCTAACAAACAACAGGCATAACTTTTTGTAGAGTCTTTATGTGTGTATTCAGTCACTCACTGCAGAATGGGTCTTGGTCCGAGGTATCAAAATAAGCTTTTGTTGGCGAATTATTTGCTATCAACCATTTTTTCCATCTATCAGCATGATAACCTGAAATCCAAAGTTTAAATATTTCATTTCAGACATTCAGCAAAGTCATGATACACATATGATTACACAAGAGAATCTCACCCAAAGTGAAAAATTTGGCTTCAGTTTTCTTATATATTCTCTGAGAAAGAAAATTGACCTGGAAAATATGGGAATCATCGGAGTATAACAGAATGTATTATGCAAGTATTTAATTCCTCTAATATAGTAGTATCACCAAAATTGTCATTTCGTAACAGTTATCTATTAATTCTAGAGCACTAATTCCAAAATATACTGCTTACAGAGCACTGTTATAAAAACAAATCCAAAAAAAATAGTGCACATATTTGCAGAGAACAGATAGAGAACAGCTTTCCCTTCTCTTTTGAATCATGAAGTAAATATTTTTAAACTATTTAGTCTATAACTGTAGACATTATTTAATAAAATGTTACATAGTCTGTAAACCTCCTGAGCTTATGGATTTAATGTAGAAAGAATTTTATACAGTTCTACGGTCATTGTGTTTGGGGCTTGATAACAGTCCTTGTTTCTAGAATGGATGATCGTGTTCTCTCCCTCTTGATTTCTCTACCTCAACTGGACAAGGAGAGCTAGTTCCAGGCTGCAGAGCTGCCACTGCATGGCAGCAAGCAGGAAAGATTTCAATAGAAGGCTGCTGCTTCTCCTCTCATTTCCCAGATTCGGCTGCCTGCCATTTCTCCATAGTTTTTTTACAGTGGTTAAAAAAAAAAAAAAACAAGCAAACACAAATTTGGCAGCTGACTGGTGAAATATTTCTCCACCTCTAGCTTGGGTATTCTGTGTAAGTGCATCAGGCATGGCTGATAACCATGCTGGTAAAATCCTGGAGTCTTTCTGCCCTACTATAAGGTCCTGTTATGGTTGGGTTTTATTATGAAATAATATATAGATCTATTTATGTTTCTTCTTTGAACCTGATCTAACTAAGGTAGGGTGCACATCCTAATGTAAGCATGTTAAAAAAGACAAAGTACAAATTGAAAGTTAACTTCTAATTAAGTATTTTTGAAATTTCATTATTAAGAAAACCCTGCCAAGTAGAAAATGCTCACACTACTGCAGACTAGATCTTTTCAAACTGTCCCCAGATCCTCTCTAAGAGCAATAAAACCCCAAACAACTAAAACCCCTTCCAAATCAAAACTTGATTCCAAAAGAAGAGTCACAGGATCTCTAAGGTTGCTATAAACATTATTATTCCTAAATAAAACCCACAAGTACTCTAGGGATGATAACACACTTTGGAAGCCTGAAGTGATGAACTAATTAGAAGCAATCTCTCTGTAGAGAGGGGGAAACACTCTGAACCCATTTCAGTCTGGAAAGCATAATGACCAAAGATTAGGAACATTCAGCACCTCTGCCTAACAGACATAACTAAAAAGTAGACAAAGCCATGAACTTTAAACTACTTTAGCTGTTGGCAGCTCTGGACATGATCAGGCTCTACATGATCCTACAGATCACTGGAATAACCCCAGGAAGAGCAAGTCTGGATTTCCCAAAAAATCTCACCCAGCCCAGAGCAGATATTGTAGCACTTACCCAGTACTGGACAGGACATTGGCTGGAAAGCATTGCAATCAACACATTTTCCTCTCTTGTAATCCAAGTAAGAATTACAAGGATATGTTATTATGTCACACTTTCTTTTCAAAGATGATAAGAAGAGGAAAACAGCTCTTTGATGGTCACACTTAAAATACTGAATTCCTTTAGGAAAGAAAAAAAAAAAGAAAAGAATATGTAATCATTTTTATTAATGAAAAAAAAGTGTTGGAAAAGTAGAATCATAGAATGATTTGTGTTGGAAGGGATCTTAAAAATCACCTTGTTCCAACCTCCATGCCTTGGGCAGGGACACCTTCCACTAGTTTAGGTTGCTCCAAGCCCCATCCAATCTGGCCTTGAACACTTGCAGGGATGGGGCATCCGCAACTTCTCTGGCCAACCTGTGCCAGTGCTTTACCAGCCTCTGAGTGAAGAATTTCTTCCTAATATCTAATCTAAACCTTTCCTCTTTCAGTTTGAAACCATAGCCCCTTGTCCCGACACTAGCACAGCTTGTGAGATCTACTGGAACCTGGCCAGTTCCTGAAAGGTCTCTCTTAGCTGTTATTTGGGTTTCTCTGACTCCAGCAATTCCCTGCTCAGCCTGACTGGTGCTCAGCTCACCAGAATCTGCTGTAGCCACTGCTGCTGTTGCCACTCACCTCTCCTACTTAAGCAATCCCCTTTCCCAAAGTCATTCTTAATTAGCCCCGCTTTTTATTCCCTGGTTAGTTGAACACCAAGTGTATAGAGGGGATGCACACATGCAAGAAAAAAAAAAACTAGGGACTATTTTGAATATTATAGACACAGATGAAAAGCTACAGGGTTTTATTTGTAAGAAATAGCCTGCTAAATCATATCAAACTTACAGAGTTTTTTGTTATAAAGCACGAGCCTGAGTTAAAATTTGCCTTGTTGCATTCAGCGTGGGCAGTTTTGGCACAAAAATTACCATGAGGAACACTTGAGGGATTCTTCTCTCTAGTTGTCTGGGGTAATAAATTCCTTCCTCTCCTAACAAAACAAACTATGAGAACTATACAGATGAAGACGATGCTGAGTCTCAAGGGATTCTCCCATGCTCACAGACACACAAGGGGAAGCCCTGTGCCTTTGCAGCCAGTTTAATTGGTAGCAGCACTGTGCAGATTAGCAATAAGAAACACACACAGAAACAAATGTATCCAAAAAGAGTAAACAAAAATGATGGGCAGCAACCTTGCCTAAGATTTATGGAGCTTGAAATGAGCAAAATTCTGCAGCAAAAGATCTTTTCTTAAAGCGCTTTCCATCCGAGAGCCTAAAGGACCTGTCCAAAGACTTGTTCATCACTGCCCACCAGCAGGAACCTAAGACAGAGTGAAGACTTGGAAACCTTGCCTTCCATGTCATATGCAAGTGATCCAGACCAAACCACTTGGATACAAACATGTTCACCCATGCCTAGCCATTCATAACCACGGAAAAATAATGATCACTACATACAGATTGTGTATATAATATAATAACACAATTCCACCATACCAATATTAAAGATATGGTGGAATATGTATGCCCATAGGAAGATTCATATTTCAAAAAACAATGTAAAATGTCTTTGTTATTTCTCATTTGCTGAGTTGGGATGAAAGGAAAGAGTACAATTGTTTCAGCTCCCCTATTCCCAATATGTGCAGTGTACATTCAATTCAATTTAACCTTTTTTGATCTGACCTCAAGCGCTTCTCGTTAATTAAACACATTTTTACTTACCACTGAAAACTGTTTTTGGACAACCAGGCTGATCCGTTCCTCCATTTGCGTAGAAATCAATGGTTCCTAAAGGTTTCTTGAAACCTAGTGCTAAAGTAAGAGCATCATGAATCAGAAAACCATAAACAGAATTATGAAGTCAATTAATTATCATAACATTCACTACAAAATAACATGGAGGTCTTAAAGAAAACTTTTGTGATTATACCATTCTTTATTTCTGTAAATCAAAGTCATATTATGAGTTAAATCTGAGGAGTCTTTTCTTTTTAAGAAAAATTATACATAAGAAAAATGCTATACACAAATGTATACAAATTTGTGTAAGATTCCTACTGCCACAAAAGAGAAAGAACAGAAGCAGCTATAGCTGAGACATTATTTACACAAAGAAATTTATGAAATTCATGTTCTCTCCAGCAACCAAAATTCTTTCACAATGAAATTTTCATTAGAGTAAGATTTTCCATTTTTGGCATATTGTACTCCAAAGTACACTAATATAAGCAGTATATCAGAGTAGAAAAATCTGTCTGTGTCCTGTAAAAGTAAGTAAGATTCCATGAGTAAGATTTAATTCAATCTGACCTACCTTTCTTTTTACCATACATTATCCTTATTCACGAAATCGAAACATTACAAAAATTGGTATTTTGCAGCTTCACATATAAATTTGTGTAGTAAAATGCTTAATTTTTAATATTATTAAAGAAACTGATGTGAAACTACGCAAATAATGCAACAAGTGTGGTAGGTTTGAAAGGTTTACTTACGGTTTTGAGGAAAAAATTAAACCAGATTAAAGCACGGATAAAGTAGACTTTACAATGTTCTTCATCTTAACCTTACAGTAACATGATTTAGAATTTTAAGCAGTGACTCTGTAGCATACTGACGTGATACAGCTGAGACTGGCTGTCTCAGAAGTGATTAATTCAGTGACAATCACGTGCTTACAGCCTCTGTGTTCACACACATTAGAACAGCAAAGGAATGTTACCGATAACACAAAATACACATCTGCAGCACTTTTTGGCTGTTATTGAAAAAGCTTATCCCTTCTCTTTTGCTTTCCTGCCTTTCCTCAAACTGAAAAAGGAAAGTTAAGACTGTGTCATTACCATCAGTATCTGAATGAATCACATCAACAAACTGTGCATCAGTACGATCCAGTCTCCCCTCTGGCGGCTCGTGAGTGAATGAAGGGCCCGCTGGATCAAGACCTAAATGAAAACAACACTAACATTATAAATTCTGGCCTCTGTTCCTGTACAGATATATAAAATACTAACATTTGAGCATTATTTATCAATGACTTAATTTTTCTGGTATGAAAACGAAAATAAAACCCAGCACAATTCTTCTCTTCAACTTGCTAAGCAAAGCAAAGGTTTCTATGATAAGACTGATCAACCCATATCTTAATTTGTCTCTCTTCCTAATTAGTTGTGCTCATCTCCCATTTTATCCAGATTAGTATAAGCCAACAGCATGAGGAATCAAATCAGGACAACTAATTTTGTCATTTTCCCCAGAAAATACCATACCTATTATGCACTTCATAAAAATGAAATGCACTATATAACTGCTCTCACCACCAGAATACAACTATTCAGAAACTCACATAGCATAGCATTTAAGTTAAGTGTCATTTAGATGCAGCACTCAATTTTCATTTGAGAGACTAAACAGGTTGGAAAATTTAACCTGTAATTTATGTCCTGAAGGCAGACTTCCACAATTTCTTGAACTTCTACCAGGGATACTTTTTTCCTCGTGTATGTTAATAAATAGTCAGTTCTAATTTGTCAATATTTCAGTGCTAGCATCTATGTGATTGGTAGCTATGGCAATATAAGGAACAATAGAATATGTGTATTGGGATTAAAAAAACTTACCTGTAATTCTCCCAAGTTTGCCATTATACTTCTGGCCAACAAAACCAGCCACATGAGCCCCAAGACTGACTCCAATCATATATATAGAGTCAAGAGAAGCTCCATGCATCTATCATGGGAAAAAAACACCAAAGCCACAATCACACACAGAGTTAACTGAAAAGAAATCAGTAGACTGCTTTAGTTTTCACTTTTTGTCACTACTCTCAGTTATATTTCTAACTTTCTAACAGTAAAAAAAAAGTGGAAATTACAAAGTTCTTTTCAGTATGCAATACTGTATTAGTTAAAGTGTAGTAATTGTGAAATTCTTTAACTAGTAAAATGTAAAAAGGAAGCTTGAGTCACATTTCTCCTGAAATGTCACACTAGTTAAAAGGGGAGCAGGGGAGGGAAGAGGAAGACATTTATCAGATTTAAGAAAGATGAACCAAAACTATGAACTAGGTAAAAAAACCTTCCCCTACTTTATCCTTCCAATAAAATAAATTACAAACATAATACCATTAACAAATACTTACGCCACACAGCTGCTGAATGATGGTGCCAAACACACACCTGCTGGGAAGCCTTAAAATGCCTGTTCTACAAACCAGGCAGTATTAAAAAAAAACAACAAACAAACCAAAACCTACTGAAGAATTCTGAAACAATATCATCAGACCTGTTGGAATCCCTGTTAAATGATGGGATGACACACAGCATCTGACATATTAATATGTCTCAAGATGAATTAAGAAAGGCCTCCCAATAGCTTGTAAGTGTGAAAGTCATGACGACTCGCACATGCTGTCATTGTTTTGCCTGGCAAATCTACAACCAGCAACTAACCAAATAGTTGTATCAAGAAGTTTGCAAAACACACCTTTTTAACCAACTCTGAATTGGATACTGTTCTTATAGTCCTTTTGTTTTTTTTAATTCCATATCAATAAATTTACTGACATAATTACAAATTGTTATCACTCTACCTAGCTCCAGAGGACAGATTCTGATAGGCTTTCTCTTCTTTCACCTCAGCCTTTCTCAAAATGTTAGGTTTGTTTACTCAAATTCCATATGAATCTTTTCTTATTGCACAGCAATGAAAATTTCTGAGAACGGCTGAGAAAAGAAGTGGTGAGAATGGAAGAAAGCAAGTGATAAACAGCACAAACAAGATGATAATGTTTTATTCATTTGATCAAGCAAAAAATCAAAAGCCCAGTTAAGACCACTGGCATCAACTATTGTTTTCAGCAACTCCCTCTAAAGTCAAAAGTTTATATAATTTTAGAATTAGTATTTCTACCTCTGTTAATGTTTTCTTTTTCATTTAAATGAAATTTAATTATATTAGATTAATAGTAACAAGATTAGTGCAAAGCCTTTGTAAAATTTGAATGCTGCATATTATTTGAATAGTTCTCCCTTCACCTCCCCACTGGTGCATCCACTCTCTCTAGAAGGCCTAAAATTTACAACTGGCTAAAGAAATCAGATGCACTCTCAGACACACTTCAATGAAAGAGAAATAAAAACTCAGGTGAAGTTAGAGATATGCAGTAATAACTGCATGTAAGTTCAGTAAATATTTCTATAAAGAAATGCCATTTGATATTGTTTACTGGATTTCTTTTTAGACATACTTTAAATATCCATTCTCACCTAAACTACTCTCTTGAAACTTATTCGGAATGGATGCAACGCTCTGCCTTACCAGCATCTGGTCAACATAGTTCTTCAGTATTTCTGCAACTTTTCTGCAGTTTTCAACTGCAGTCAGGTAATTCACAGTTGTAGCACCACGATTCCAATCAACTATAATGAGATTAATATCCTCTGAAGACAGTAAAAGCTCTTTCATGTCACCTAGCCATGCTGGAGGAGACCCGGTCGGTCTGAAGCCATGGATAACAAAGACAGTTTTCTTGGCTGTATTAAGGTACTCAGATGCAGTAACATTGTGCTCAATGAGTCTCTCAGAACAGTCTGGATTGTCCGTGGTGTATAGGAGCAGCTGCACTCGGAGTTCCGTTCCAGACAAAGCATTGCCTATATTAAGATCTGTAAATTCAGGACATTTTTTCTCCTCATCTGAAAAAGATGGAAATGTTATAGTCATTTGATGAGTTAGAACAGCTGAAATACCATCTCTTCACTTCTCTTTTCATATTTTTCTGCTGAAAGTGGAGAACTTCCATTTTCTTCACTCCGGATGTTTGGAATGAGGTGACAAAAAGTTCACTGGACAACAAGAAGCCACAGTTTAACTAATGACTCTGCAGATACCACTATGCTCCTCTCAACCCTTCAAATACAAAATTATTCTAATTAATCCTGAACAATATATTTTCTCCATATAGATACAAATTAGTAGTCAGTGTTGATAAGATCATTTACTTCACCATCAAATTTAGGTTCTCAGAATTTTTTCACAATGGGTGTGTTGTATAAACAGGAAGACTGGTGGGGTTATTTCTTCCTCTTTGGGCCAGAGTGGCAGAGCTGCCAACCTTTAGACCTTAATTGTTTGACCTATCAATAAGAAACAGCTGCCTGAAAACATGGGGATGAACCAGAACCCTTTACTAGTTTGGATCACTATAAGGGCACCATTACCAAGAAACAAGAAACAAGAAAACAAGAAACAAAGGATCTTGTTCCAAGTTTAGAAAAAATTAAGACTCTAAGGTCATAATGGCACAAGCCAAACTGCAGTATTTAGCATTTCTGTCTGTACTCAGATAGTTAGGATGTACAAGCTTAAGCTGTAGATCAGTCTACAAGCAGATGAAGATTTTCAAGAAAGTCTAAAAAGACTTAATGTTTCCCCTGTCTTGTGATCAACAACAAAAGTTAACCCTTTACAAATTATCCTTTGACTGCTGAGGTCACATTGTGTGGATAAACCAACTTCAGGTCTTGGCACAACATTGACTCCTGTCACAGTTCTTCTCTAAGGCCTCTTCATCTTCACTGTGGTGTCACCTGGTTTTTGGCCAAAGAAATTTGGGCCAATCTCTTGGCTTCGAGTGGGCTACTTTACTTTACACAAAGCTTTTGTCCATCCGATTCTTGATGGCACCTTTCCCAATTTTCTGTCATTAAAATACTCCTGAAACAAGTCAACTTTTTAAAAGCAAAAGTCAGAAGAGAAATAGTACCTACTCAGTTCCTTAAAAAATAATTTAAAAAGTAACCTGAATTTCTCAGAATTTTTGAGTCACAAGTTCTATCTCTTCTCCTTTTCCCAGCTCTTCTCCTTTTCCCAGCAAGCACGTAGCAGGCAGAACAAAATCCACCACATCTGAGAAGGACAGTGAGCCTACACCAGTCTATAAAGCCGTGGAGGGTAAGTGCAGGTGGCTTACAAGGTATCTGAAAAATGTGTTCAGTACTACACTAATACACTAATTTAGGGAACTAGACCAATCACCTCTAATGCCAAGCCATGTATCTACAATGACTAGATTGGTCACCTCTGGGCTGGAAGCCACAAAACCAGAGCAGACCTGAAGTTACAGAGTGTTAAAAATAGCCTCAAACTGCCTGCCTCAAATCAACCAAACGAAAGTTTCATGCCTATTATCACCTTATGACAATAAGTGCAATTATTAGGTGTGAGAAAAGGTGCAATTACTTATATTTCAAAATAAATATCACTGTTCTCCTCATTTAGACACTGAAAAATTTAGGTAACTTTTACTGAAATTACTGGACAGATTATTGACTAACTAGTGATACAGGAAGCCAATTAATTTCATTGCCTGAACTTATCCAAAAGATGTTTGGAAACTGAGAGCTGTTCAGCTGCAGTGGCCTTGAATTTCATGGACAAAATAATCAAGAAACTGGTAAAGTATCATACATGTGACATGATGTGAGATGTTAATACAATGTGTCACATTTGATCTCTAGTTTTCATATAATTATTTATGATAATAAAACTGAAATATAAATTCTGTCACTCTAATGTCATCTACAAAGCTAAAATAAAAACCAATCACCTGATTAGAGTTTTGCTACTTGGATTCAAAGGTAAAACATGAAACTGTTTCAATTTTGCCTAGTGTTGTCCTTAAATAAATGTTTAATCACTGATCCTTAGAATTTACCCCTTTGTATCTAATGCATAAAAGATTCATGCTAAAATATTGTTCTACATCCATTTAAATATTTTGATTCTTTTATCACTTGGTAGAAATAAAAATTACTTCTTCCAAAGCCAGTTAAATGACAGTGAGATAAACCAGACACAGTCTGGTCCACCGGAGTGAGAAATCTATCACAAGGAAATTATTTTAACTGACAAAACCTATTTACTAGCTGGCAAAAGTCACAGGGAAGAAATTTATTTACTTATGGTGGAGAAATGACAGAAGTTATTTGAAAAGTAAATAGAAAAAAAAGAAAAGATGGTATCTTTACTGTGGAATTAGATAAGTACTAGATTTACATATTTAGTACTTTGAATTTTTAGTGGGGAGTCATTGGGGAAGGCTTTTCAAACTCTTATTCCTGGAAGGAATACCCAGGTGCTCTTTGAGAACACTTGTTGGAGTAGTCACTGCATCTGTACAATCAGAACATCCACGCAGGCACTGGGCTGTCACACATGCAGTTTAAGTTAATAGATAATTTTAATATTCCTGCGTACTCTTGCAAGCAATTTAAGTATCTTCTGTGGTTGAAAAGGGGAAAATCTCAAGTGTCCACTCTCTTTTTTGTAACTAAATTTTGCTATTTAAAAGCATAACACATAACTTAAAAACCTGTTCACCTGTCAAACCAACAACAAACAATTAACTCACATTAGCATATTAAGACTATTTCTGCTTTGTACAAAGTGCACATACCTGACTGTGTCACTGGGCAAAGTACAGCCAGGCTTTGGCTTTGTTCTATTTACTTTAAAATGAAAACCTACTTCTCAGTTTCAAAGTGATAGAATTTTCTTTACTAATCTTCTGCTCCATTAAGCATAATTCGAAAGGTTTAGTCTTATTGTTTCAGCCAATTTAAATCAAGGAAGATTCATTTTTTTAAATGTTTTATTAAAGCCAAGATTGCAAATAAGCTAATGGTTCTTACCTGATTTCACCCAGTATATCAAACAGATGAAGAAACACAGTTTCAGCATGTGGAAATGGAGAAAAGCAATATGTAATATCCACAGACAAGTGGCAAATTGAGTGTTTCCTCACGCTAGATTTCTAAAACAACTGCATGACACTAATGAAGTGAAGAAAGTAAAGCTGTTGTCAAGCTTCTGCAATTCATGACTCCTCCTATTGAATGACTTCAGTAGGTAGGGTGGTTTCCTTAAGGGTTGTGACTGATTTTTAATCTATTTCCCTCTCTGGCTATCAGCAGATTTAAGCAATCAACATTATATATTACTGACATGCATGGAATTTAGGAAATAGAGTAACCAGTGGTGCATCACATTAGAGACCCACTGTGTCTCTTTTTTTAAGTGTGTCGCTGAACTGCAATCAGGGGCACTGAGATGGGCAAAAGGGACTTAGAACAAAAAGTCATTCTGGCAACAGAAACATTTTTTCATAAGAACTTGAAAATAATTCTGAGAACTGTATCTCCTTGGATTATTTTTGCGCAAAATTGTCTTCTGAGATTTTTCCACAGACTCATTCTCTAATCTAACTTCAGAGAAGGTCTGTGAAAGCCTCTCTGGAAGAGAGATGGAGTCCCACAGATCTCACCCAGACATTCATTTGCTGTGTGTTTTGGCTGTCATTTAACTTCAATCTCTCTGTATCCCAGCAATAAAACAGATGAATAAATATTTATTTTTGTGAAGCTCATTTATTTACAAATCAATTCCCTGGGTAAATACAAGGGGCCAGACTACAGTTTTTTGAAGTTTGTGGTGAGGCAAGAGGCAGATGAAGTCTGCATTATTCGTATGCAAAAGCTGGATGCTCTAATTATCTGGCTCTAATTATTTCCAGTGCAGGAGAAAGGAAAACATACCATAACCATTCAAATATGGGGCAAATACATCCTAGAAATGTGGGGGTATTTTTGCAAAGTGCCTCCTTCACAGTGCTTCTAAACACAGAGTCTGGATCCACTTCTTTTCCTTCCACAACAGTTAAGGGTGTGGGTGTGTATGTGTGTTTCATTACTTAATTTTGAGTGATCGGTCTCTCCAGCTGGCTTTATGAATCTGAGCAGCTCAGCAGAGCTGTGCTGCACAAGCCTCTGCAGTGCACAGCCTTTAGGGGGTTTCTTCAAGGGCTTTCCTGCTTTGAATGCAGCCACAAGGAGAAAAAGATGCAGTATATCTGCTGGTATGAAAATCCACTCAGCTCAACAAGTGATCTCTTATTAAAGTTTTGTTTTAATTTCTCAAATGCGTCACTTTATTTGGAGTAAAGTCCACCACTCCTGTAATTCATTTGTATTTCCTCTTTGTCTCAGATCTCTGGCACTTTGTCAAACTATTACTATAAAAGCACAGCCCTCCTGACACTATGTATCACTTAGAACAATATAGCTATTAAGTACTCAAAATGAAAAAAAAAAATAAAAAAAAATGAATAAAAACTTTATTTTATTACAGTCCAAGATTGCTATGACTTACAGGTAAGAGAATGGCCCCCAAAAGTTTTTGATAAAATAACAGCTAAAAACATTACTGTGTGGTTTTCAAGATTCAGATCGAATTCTTACACAAACCTTGATATGCTGATCTGTGGTCACATGCAAATAGTATTTCCCCTTCTAATCTTCTCTCTACACCCAAGGATTTCGTAGTCTTGGGAAATTCCACTCTCATTTCTCTTACGACTCAAGCCACTTCTACAGAAAAATTCTTCACTGACCACTAGCTTAGGAGAGCTGCTCCCTTTCAGGCAAGAGGAAATCATACCCATCTTTTGCAATGCAGTATGTTTAACTGTGAAAATAAGCTGTCTAAGGACTACAAACAGAAAAACTATGACGTGGTGGAGAAATGTAAAACTCATCATTTACTCTACACTGAGGCTTGCTATTCCTGTAAATTGATAATCCCTTTCTAAATAGACTCAACAAGTTGGTAACTAATCATCCATTAGAAAATATGGGCACCAAGGCAAAAGACACCATCTACACTTTGGAAAATAAATTATTTAATAATTATTTTTCACATTGTTGTCATCAGGAGGACTACTGAAAATGCACTCCTTTGTAAAATAACACTTAAAAATATATAATGAATGTTAAATGTGTCCATGTGCTTGAAACCTGTTTGTAACCCACTAGCATGCAGCCGTGGGTTGTAAGGCAGGTGTAACTTCAGCTTTAAGGAGAGAAATCACATTCCAGTAATTTTTAATTGTTGAGAAATGTACAACATCCAACACTGTACACGTGTATTTTATTAGTAACAATCATAATGGTTTACCATGTTGATGACTGAAACACTTCAGGGCTCTAAAGGTTTTGGAAGCATCTGCCACCCATCCGTACTCCAGCAGCTGCAGCACCGGCCTGCTCCCTAGGGTGGCACTGTGGGAAGCACAGTTTCCCAGCCCCGTTTTCACGTGGTTTTGTGGTTTTCTGCTAGTTCTCCACTGCTTGCTTTCAGTTTCACTTGGAGGAGAAGGAAATACCCCGTGGCACACACACTTCTTTCCCAGGGCTGTGTTTCTGTGTAATTCACGCTTCCTCTGCTAGGTCTGACAACAACAACATTTTCCTCCTGTCAGCAAGGGAAACCCTGAAATGTAAAATTGAATAGAGTGCCTTAAAATGTTGAAGTCCTCCCACAGGGCTCACACCCACTCACACATCGCTCTTTTCTGACCTATTTCTATATTTGGACTATGTATGTTGTGTGCATTTGGTACCCTACGGACTATAGGAATAAGCTGGCCACCTGCTGTGTTGTTCCAAGTTCAAACCTATAAAAACACTATACCTTATTGGAATGCCTTGCTCCACATTGACTTTAAAATTGGTTAAACCAGGTTTAAAAAACTTGCAGATATGCATGCCTTTGCACTAACTATAGGCACTGAAGTTAAATATGCTTATACAATACATAGATGAAGAAATGAAAGGAATGCCATGTTTGGTTCCATTCATCATGGCTGGGCTTCGCGAACGAAGATTTGGGAAAGGTCTCTACCCACGTTTGTCACAAGCACGCTGGTGGCTAAAAAGGCCAATATGAGACAGGCAGGTCTGATTGCAAAAGGCACAGCAGAAAGACTCCTTAGGTGGTATATTCTGCAAGGCACGATTCTTTCTGCATTGCCTTTTCTCCTCAAGGGTGATCCTGCGTGCTTTCTCAAAAGTATCAGCAGCGTTATAGATGGTGTGTCTCCAGGTCTCCCGGTTGGAGGCCAGAGTAGACCAGTTATGGTGATCAATATGGCCAAGGCTGAGATGTTGTTTCAGGGAGTCCTTGTATCTCCTCTTTGGGGCTCCTCTCATGCGGCAGCCGGTGGCAAGTTCACCATAAAGCAAGATCTTAGGGAGGCGGTGGTCCTTTATCCTGGAGACGTGTCCTGCCCAGTGCAGCTGTGTTCTCAGTAACATGGCCTCAATACTTGTGACTGCTGCTTGTTCTAGAACAGACGTGTTAGTCACATAATCTGACCAGTGGATGTTTAGGATTGTGCGGAGACAGCGCTGATGGAAGCGTTCTAGGAGATGCAGGTGGTGGCGGTAGATGACCCATGATTCAGATCCATATAAAAGTAGACAGCACTATGGCTCTGTAAACACTGATCTTTGTACTTTTCTTCAAGTGTTTATTACACCATACTCTTTTATGTAATAAAAGGCACTATATGCCTTTGCTAACCTGTTGTCTATGTCTCCGTCAATCTGACTCATCCAAGGAGATGAGTCTACCTTTGGTTACCTTACACAAGGAATAACTGGCAGTTTAATCCTAAATCAGATTATGTCTCTGTTCTAACTTTGCCATGAAAAAATTGTCTCCTTTTTCCAACTATGCCAGTTGTAATAAAATAGATCAGTTTTATTTGCAAACATTCTGTGCTATTTTATAGTTTGTCAGTCTTTTAATTGTATTAGCCTTAATGTATGAACAATTAAACTCTTCAGAACTTCCTCTTCACAGAGGTAACAACTCAAGTTTCTGTTTCTCTAGATGCACCTTTTTTAGCACAACAGCACACAGTACAGAGTCCATTGAGTCAACAATTTATTTATTATCAGATGACTCAACGAATGCCTTCCAATTTATCCTCTTCCTCGTATCAGAATCAAGTTGCAAATGTTAAGACTTCACAGATTCCCCCTGAATTGGCCCTTCCACATTCAAGTGAATGTGAAGTGCACCTGTTCAATGAAAGACCCTCTGAAAGAATGAGAAAATGGCTAAATTGTGACAATGACATTAGTACTGAAGATAACAAAAGGAGACAAAAAGAGGATGGCCAAAACCACAAGGAGTGCTAAGCCAAGAAAAAGACACACTAATACTGGATAACTGGATTCATCCTTTTTGTTTTCTATTTTTATTTGAGGGAAATGTTCATCTTTGAAAGTTTATTCAAAAAGGAATGTTAAAGGTTCATATTGTTTTCGAAATGTGTTATGCATAGAATCATAGAATATGCTGAGTTGGAAGGGACCCATCAGGATTATTAAGTCCAGCTCCTGGCCCTGTACAGGACAACAGAATCCCACCCTGTGCCTGAGAGCGTTGTCCAAACGCTCCTTTAACTCTGCCAGGCTTGGTGCTGTGACCACTTCCCTGGAGAGCCTGTTCCAGTGCTCAACCATCCTCTTGGCGCAGAACCTTTTCCTAGTATCCAGCCTAAACCTCCACTGACACAGCTCCATACCATTCCCTCGGGTGCTGTCAGAGGTCACCAGGGCCCAGTAAGGAGGGGTTTTATGCGTTCAATGACAAGGCGCTTGGGCTGGAATCCCGGCCGCGGGACTGGATGATGCTGATGCTGATGCCGAGCCAGCGGCAGCCACGCCCTCCCCGCTCTCTCCTTTTCTCCTCCGGCGGGTGGGGCTGCTGCTGTCAGATCCGGGGCGGCTGTGGGAGCTATGGCAGCCTCCCGAGGGAAGCGGGGCGTCTCCTACGAGCGGCTGAGCCCCACGGGCACGGAGGTGACGGGGCTGGCGCGGGGTCCAGGCGGGGAGGGGGGTCCAGGCGGGGAGGGGGTTCTCGGCGCTGCGGGGGACCCCGAGCGGCCACCGCCTCCCACGGCCGCTTCCAACCCGCTGGGATCTTGGGTGGGATTCCTGCCGGGGCTGTGCCCAGAAAACGCAGCTGATGCATCCCGGGGGGTGTGTCCTTTGGATGGAGCTCTGCCGCAGATAGGAACAGGCGCAGGATTTAAGCAGGGAATGCTTGTGACCAGGGCTTGCGCTGTGTAAACACTCCGTGCAAACCGAAAACAGCAGATTCGTGGTTATCGGAGGGGGACTCGTTGTCGCGTGCTTTTTTTTCCTCGGGTTATCGTGTAATCATTCGGCTTTTTACTGAAAGCACAAGAAGAATTTTTGTGGAAAGCGCCGGAGGAGCCCCGGGCAGCTCCCAGTTGTGTCGGTGGGCGTCCCACGGCACCTGCCCGAAAGGGCTGCACCTGCGTCCTTGGTCAGGAATTGTCTAAGGGGGTAATTGCCGAGGGACAGAATTTACTGCCTGGGTGTGCTGGAGTCATTCCTGGGTGTGGATAAACATTACTCAGGAAATACGGGAGAGTTCGTATTTGCTTGCCTTTGTTACACTTAATCTCCAGCTCACTATGAAATTGGCAGCAGTGCACAAGACTCATACTTTTCTCATTTATGGGTACGTTAGCAGTGAGTCATCTCTCAGGGTCTGAAAGGAGCCTGCTGTCCTTTAGGTTTTAGCAGTTGATAGCTATTAATAGCTGTGTTTTCAAATGGGGGAAAAAAAAACCCCACAGGATTTTAACTATCAAGATTTAGGGAAGGTTTGCTTGTTTCACACGTGGGATGGAACAACGTGTCAGGTTGGAAGAGACCCATAAGGATCATCAAGTTGGAAGGGACCCATAAGGATCATCAAGTCCAGCTCCTGTGCTTTACTGTTAGTGTGATGTTACTCTAAGATATGTATGAGATCAAGCTAAAGTGGTGGCTAATATCCTCTTACAGCCAGTTAATTTGTGTTAATTCGTGAGACTGTAGATGTCTTCATACCTTGTGTTAGAGTGTATTGGTGCAAGAAGGTGACAGGCAAAAAAAGTGTATGTACAGGCCTTATTATAGGTCGGAATTAAATATCTTCTGAAAACTATGTGTTTAGTAAAGAAATAAAAAAAACCCCAACTTTTTCTTCATTCTTTCAAGCATCATTGATACTTTTTCCCCATGTTCTTTTTTTAAACAGAAATACAACACTGAAGAGAATGCTTTTTTCTTCAGTAAATTAACATATTCCTGGTTTGGCAGGTGAGAATTTAATAAACTGCTTGTTGCTGTTTGTTGATGCTCAGACAACTGCAGACTGTGCCCTTACTTTCCACAATATCATTCTGTCTTGAGCCTGAGATTGCTGTTAGATTTTTGTACAAAAATCAAAGTTGACAACATGTAGAGGTCGTATTCAAATCTATATTGTTTATACATAGTAACAGTCATTTTATACATTATCTAATGTCATTATTTAAAACATATTTTGAAAACTAAGTGCATTGTTCTTGTCGTAACAGATAATACTTTTAGACAATGGGATATAAAAGGCTAGATTAAGCTATCCTTCTTTATTTGTTATCCTTTTTTATTTATTACCTGTCTGTGTAAAGTATGGCAGTATACAAATAAAATTTCCTTTTATACTCCATGTGGTGATACAACTATCTAGATCTCCAGAAACAAATATTCAGTAGTGCACGTAAGGTGTTTTCCAAGTAACTAGTTTCATGCTCATTTTCCTCCCTCTTTTATGGCAGGTTGCAAGTGATAACTGTAGCTCACCTGCTCACATAGAGTAGGAAGTCTCTCTGCTTCTTGGGAAATTTTCCACCAAAAAATAGGAACTGAAAGCTCAACTCTATCAAATCACACAGCTTCCTGTCACTTAATATTTTGAGTGTTATTTCAAACAATTTCATGTGTCACAATTTTGTGACTGTTACTAATTTTTAACATTTTTTTTTTCTTGGAAAATGACTTGAGTCAGACATACACACTTCAAAAATCTAAAAGTGGGAAAAAACATATTTCTTGCTTTATTCAACATTCGTAATTTTAAGGAAAAACTGAAAATTATATTTGCTGTTAATAAGATGAGACAAAACATCAGATTGTTTCAAGGATTCAGAGTATTCACTTGAACTCTGGCCTTGTTGAAGTTATAGGAGTTCACCTTTGTTTTTCACCAATTCTTACATGCTACAGCATAAATACAAATTTTCAGTTTTTCTAAGAAGTTGTGCAGCTTACTGAGTGCTTCTATATGACATTTATGTGTTCTTTATATTACAGTGTTTGCCCAAATTTTCAAGCTAGGCTGTCCTTTGTATATTTTAACCAATTTCACAATGTTTAAGAAAGGAAGAGAAGAAAAAAAAAAACTAAAAAAGGATTTTAGTTATTTAGCTATAAAGTATCTAGTTGCAGTTAAATTCATTAGGGAACATTAGATATGTTCCCTCTTAAACAGGATAAATTATGGCTCATATGTTCTCACCTTAAGTGCTTGCAATCAAAATGAGAAAGTCTCAAATTTATTGTCGCATAATAAACCTGTAATCCTATATTATGTTTCTTTAGAAATCAGGCAATCTGAAGGTTATGGTTTAGTAGGTCTGTTTATCCTCTGGCAGCAACGAGTTTTAGAATTGAGATGCATTATGCAGAATTCTTGAACAACAGTTCCCACTTGAGTACCAATCAGTCTGCTTCCCTCACCTGTCTCAAAAGCTGGTTCTTTTAGTGGGAGACTGTTAATTTTTGCCTTAATTTATCATGCTTAAGGCAAATTCACTTTGTATTAAGGTTACATCTTCAGTAGATGTTTGCGTGGCCCCTGGGGTTAGTGAGGTCCACCCCCACCACAATTTCTCAACCTCCAAAAAAGCATTTCTGAGTCTTGTTTTGTGTCCTGTGATAAGCACAGTAGCACACACAGTAGCCCCAAGGCCAGCACTGGCACTGAGGGGCACGGGAATGATGCACACTGGGAGGGCACACATGAGGAGATGGACACTGCTTGTGTTGCAGCCTTCAGAGAGGGAGATCCTCACCAGCTGGAAAGCGTGAGAGCTGCCACTGACATTCTTAAGACCACTTTTAGTTTTCATTGACACTTAAGTGATTAAGAGCACTTTGTTAAAACAAAATTTCAGCAGCTGAAGGTCTGCTGTAAGGAAACTTCCATTGTACTTGTGCTGAAACTCAGTAGTTTAATGTTGTTATCTTGCTTAAAGAGGAGTCACAGCAAGAGTCACCATCCCTGGAGGTATTCAAAAGATGTGTAGACGTGGCACTTAGAGATATCCTTTAATAGTAGACTTGGTGCTGTTAGGTTGACTGTGAAGATCATCTTAGGGTTTTTTCCAACCTAAAGGATCCTGGAATTCAGTGATGATGCACTCCTGTGATAGAAATGGCATTTCATTCCAGATCAAAATAGTAAGTGGAGAATGATACTACACATGTCTGCTTATGAAGTAGTGTATTTTTCTGTAAAGAAATACAGGATCAGAAATGTAGACAGATTCTGAGGTACAAAGGTTCAGATGTGACAATCTGCTTGGGTTCTCCTTAGTTCAGATGAATTTCAGTGTATTGAAGGTAACTGTAAATATGTTCCACTATTTAGCCTGTGGTTTTTATAGGATTACATAGAGTATTTTAATTATAGAGTTTATTTATATACACAAAATTATATAATTATCTTTTTGAATTATTAGTTCTGCTTGTTTTGTCTGTTGTATTTCAAGCTATCTAAATTAATTGCTTTCTTTCAGAGTGATATCTACAGGCTACAAGAAGCCATTGGAAAGGGAGGACCTGTTTGAAGTCAATGAAAGTGATTCCCCATACAGTGTGTGTCCTAAGTTTGAAAAGCAATGGAGAAAAGAAATCCAGAAGTCTACCACAGGATTAATGGTACCTATAATTCTGACAATAGGCAATATCTTTTTTCAAAGTTAAGGAGTCTGGAAGCTGGAGAAGATTTCAAAAATCTTGTTTATTGAACAGCCTACATTTTGTAGGGCACAGAGGCCCCTCAGTGTTGGGATCAGTGATCTCTAGTGTGGCTGTAGAATTTTCAAACCTACCTCTTAGAATGATATCCTGTTACATTTCAACATTTCAAGTGATGAGGAATCTACTGTGACTGGAATGTACAGTGACTTTTATTTGTTGATGAATTCCTGTATTATCAAACTGTCAACTCATTTCTCTCTGAACTTCTCTGTTTCCCTATGTCTTATCTTTGCATCTGTGTTTCAGATAGCAGAAGAGTCTATGAGCAGCTTGTTTATTTCTAGACACTGGCTTACAGAACACACAAACCAGGCCTCAGTTTTCTTTAATTTCAACAATATTGAGTTTTACAGATATTTACATTATTATGTAAATCCTTGACAGTTTCAGTCACAGTTACTATTTTGTTGTTGTAGTTCCAATGCAGTTCCAGTGTAGTTCCAAGCTCTGTAATGTTAGGAAGTTTATCCATGATGAGGACCTCACCTGTAAGTCCAGTAAGAGTGTGGCTTTTGCTTTTTTACTGATGAGTCCTGCAGAGTCTCATCTTACTGCATCTCATCAGTGCTTTTCTTAGCTATTTGTACATTTGCCCTTCTTTCCACTGATGATATAAATCCCCAAACCCTTTCTACTGGAGCATTCAAAAGTATTTGCCAATAAGGATAATTTTAAATTCAGAAACTGTTTTTATTATCTGAGTAATCTGAAAAAAAAAATCCTTTTATCATTATTATGGTGTTAGATGGACACTTTAATATTACATATTCTATATTGTAATGTGAGTGAAGTTCAAAAATATTTTTTCTCCTAATTCTGTATATGTTTTTGTAATCTTGCAGGCTTCTCACATCCAAAGAATGCTATTGAAGAAAACGAGTTTCCATAAACCGTCTTTGATTTTGCCATTATGGCAAACATTTAAATATTTATTCATTAATGCTGCACTTCTGAAAGTTGCAGCTGACGTTCTGGCTTTTATGAGTCCACAAATAATGAAGTGAGTTTTTCATGTGTTTTACTTTATTTTCAAAGAGCAACAGTAATAATAAAGTTAAAGGGTTACCAGTATCAAAACCAAACTAAGCAACAGCTTAGATGTGTAAAGATTTTATCTTCCCCCTCCATAATTACCTAAAAATGATTTAACGGGGGAAAGGTCAAAGCAATCAGAAATTTTATAGCTAAAGAAGAGACAAAACCAACAGAAGTTCCACAATATTGTATGTAAGTAGTTTGTATGCATAAGTAAAAAATCAAGGGACTAAAAGTATACCAAACCTTCCTGCTTTTTTGTCATTGTTTTTCCACCTCTACTTTTAAAAAAACTCAAATATATAAATATATAGAGAGCTTCAGCATTTCATGAAAACTGCAATTATTCTACTATCATATTGCTTGTACCATGAAGTTCCAGTGAGATTGGTACCAAGTGGTTTTTAGAAATTGTGCTTACCACAGAGGTGTTAAGAATTGTTCAGACACTTGGGTGTTTATAAAGAAAAGACTTAATGAACAGAATTATCATTAACCTTCAAACTATACCCTGAATCGGTGTAATCGTGAACAAAATGGTTGACTATAAAATCTGTTTGAAGATATCATGGTCGATGGTTATTTAAAATAATCTTTTAGTAACACAAAAATCGGAATTTTCCTCTAGAGTTTTTTTCTATCTCACTTTCATGTTTGGTAGTCGCAACCTTTCCAAGTACAAATATCTAATTATTTTTTCTTTTTTTTCTTTTATGAAATTATTTTCTTTTATTCTTTGTTTATACTCCATTTTCGGAGAAGTTAGCAATAGCACATGTCTAGATTTATATTTGAGAATTGCTTCTAAGCTAACAAATTGAAAAACACAGATAAAACCTGCCATTTTTATCATATTTTGTTGTGACCTTCCACCATATCTGAACCCAAAATAGCCTCAGTTAAACAAGTTGCCAGTATCTCAGTTTACTCTTTTTGTTGTTGGTTGTTGACTTAATGGGCAGAATTTAAAATTCATTTTCTTTCATTTTCAGAGCAATGATAATGGCCAGTGAAAGTCAGCCTGGCTCGTGTTGGAGGGGTTGTGGCTATGCCGTTGCCCTGTTTTTTGTAGTTCTCTCTCAAACTCTTCTCCGTCAGTTATACCAACGTAACAGCATATTTACTGCAGTCAAAATCAAGACTGCAGTTGTTGGCCTGATATACAAAAAGGTAATCATGTGTTCTTCTACCTCTCTTTCAAAACAAAACCTAAAACATACCCATAGTGTTCAAAGACAGTGTGCTTACCAGCCTGATCAAAACACAGGATGCGATACACTTGGTGACAGGATAACAGACTGAGGTTGTTTTTTGGTGGTTGTTTATTTATGATAATTTGGAATTTCAGCAGCATTTCTGTTGTAAGACTCTGATCCTGAAATTACATACTTTTTGTCAGCCACGTGTACAGACGTGATATTGGAGATAGATGTAGGAACTGCATTCTATTTTGGTTATGAGTTAATTTCCCAAATTTACTGAATGGCATGAGCAAACTGTTTAGGTTGGATGTCTGGGAAAAAGTAAAGGTATAAATGATCACGGTTCTTGCTGTATAGTAGCAGTGAATATGAGAAGGTGAACTTTGCCGCTCTGTCTCCTTTCGAGGTTACAATTTCCCCTGATTTTAGTGAAATTGCTTTTGAGTTGAATACCCGGTAGTTTCATTGGTTTTCAGATGTTTCCACCACTGTGGAAATCTATCTGTAGCTTAATCCACTGAGCATTAGCTGATTTAATAAGATACAGAGCGTTACCTACAAGAGATGCAAATGCAGAAGTAAAAGACTTTGTCTGATCTGCTAAACTTAAAAACGTTTATTGTGCTATTATTACGAAGGATTTGAGATAAGGCTGGTTTCTCAGGGCTGCACCTTTAGTTTGTTTTGTTATAAACATGGTACGTGGGTGTTTTTACTGCAGTATTTAACTATTAAGCATAAGTTAAGGAAGGAAATAACCAAAATCTGAACTAAATTACTGTCTTCGTTAATTTAAAATACAGTCTCTTTTTGGAGAATCAAACTGATTTTTTGACGTAGACTTCTCAGGTATTTTCTGAACCAGTACGCAGAATTTTACTGGTAACTTGCAAATGAGTTCAATAAAGGAGTTAATTCTCTCAAGTCACATGCCAAGGTGTGTCAGTGCATCAGGTCATGGGCAGGAGAATAGAGACTTCAGTTGGAGTAGGCGTATCTTCTGGGAAGTTTTCTCACAGAGTATAGATACAGCCTCTTCCTCTCTCTGAGTAGAGCTGATTAGTGAATGTCAGGTCAGGGCTGTATTTGACACATGGGGTGGATGGTGAAGTGAGCTGCTGCAGCACTGTCTTGTTGCCTGCAGGAGTTGGAGGTGAGACAGTGGAAAAATGTGAGGCATTAACAGGGAGTGAGAGCATGTGTGTGTGAGTTTATCTGGGTGTCAGTCCCGAGACACAGGGGACTTGTGGTATCTGCCTGCCACGCTGGAATGATACCTGTGCTTGCTGTGAAGCCTGTTGATGCTGGTGCCTGCACTGGGAGATTCTAAGCCAGGCCAAAGCTGAGGCTTTCTGAGCCCTCTTTTGGCTGTGGTGCTATAAAGAGTTGCAAGCCTGTTTCACCAAGTTCAGCTTTGCTCCAGTTATTGTCCTCTTAGCAATGTGACCTCTGTATTTTCCGGTTGCAGGGCTTAACTTTAGCAAATTCCTCACGACAAAACTATACAACTGGGCAAATTGTTAACCTGATGTCAGCAGATGCTCAGCAGCTCCTGGAGATGGCTGTCACCGTGAACCAGCTGTGGTCAGTACCTTTTCAGATCATCGTGGCTGTCGTCTTCCTCTGGAAGGAACTTGGCCCCTCAGTCCTGGCAGGTGTTGCACTGCTGCTTTTGGTTATACCTGTAAATGTGCACATTGCAGCCAAAGTAAGAAGGTTGAAGGTGAGATATTTGAATAAGCACCGTAATTAAGTTGTCATAAAACAGTATTAGAATAGTATTGGTACGTCTAAGCTAACCTGCAGACAAATAAACTGTGCCAAGCTGCAGCTCCTTTTCAGTGAGGGGGGCCAAGTGTAGCTGCAGGAGCCAAGCCATATGTTTGATAGCTAAACTGGTTGTAGGTTGGATACCTAAATTTTCATTATTCTGAAACAACACTTTTGTATTACTAAAAATCACTGTATGGCTCAATGTAGGAGACAGCTATGGTTTTTTTTAAATATTACATGAGCTAATTCCATTCAGTAAGGGATTTTGTAGGATTATGGCCCTCTTCAACTTTTATTATTCAGACTAAGCTGCTCAGTAAAAATTTAGCATGTTCTCCTGAGGTTATGGGAGTTCCCCTGGAGGTACTGTGTGTGTTCTGACTTCTTTTATGCTTCTCTGATGCTACAGATCTCTTGGCACTGTACTGCCTGTTACTATTACAATTTCTGTGAGCTCCACTGGAATAAATACTACAACCTTAAGTTTTGCATTGCTTTCAAGGCAATGAGTTGTCTTATTCTGCCTCTGATGGTATAACATGCAATGAAGACTGTCCCCATTAATTCTTTTTTAAGGCTGTGACAGTTTAGAGACATTGAAAAAAAAAAAACCCCTCTCACCTCTTTTGCAGGTGAGGTGCAGCAGCTGCATATGTACTTAGATCCCTACTGTGACATGAGAGAGAGAGGAAATACAAAGGACAATAAAATCATTCTGTCTCAAAGTTTTCAACTTGTTATTATGTATGAATAAGACTCCAAACAGTAAAGAGGCTGTTAATGAGTATTTTTGAAATGTCAGATGCAGAAGAGCCTGAGTGTAGCATAAGAATGAGAAGGATTTCTGGGTTTTTGTTTCTTTTAATAACAATGTATTAATCAGTAACAGAGGAAATTTTCTTCCTAATTCATGTATATATACATATATATGTATGCAGTGTTTTATATTCATATGATGTTTACATAGATATTCATGTGTGTGTGTGTATTTAGTGTTACACTATATTTTACACTATATTACTATTGAGTCTGTATTTACCTGCTTAACAATTTTGAAGATTAAAAAATATTACCATTCATGAACACCCTGAGAACTGCAAGCCTATTAAGATTTTAATTCAATGGAAAGAAAAATAAACTGGACAAGAATTGAAATGTGCATTTAAGCTATTTTAGGGTAAAATAGTTATTTTAATGTATTTAACCCCATCTAATTTTTTTTTACCATATCTATCTGAAACTGGTATAACTGCAGCGCTAATGTGTTTTTCAGCAAGGTAAAAATAGCATAAAAGTGTCTTCAGTGTACTGCATATTTTACTTTCCAAATGCATTTGTTTTTTCAAAAATGAAAACATTGCTGTCTTTTAACCAGAAAAGCCAAATGAAGTATTCAGATCAACAAGTCAAGCTACTAACTGAAATATTACATGGAATAAAGGTAATGACACAACTAATAAGGGGTTTGGTTTTTTTTTTTTTTAGTTAGGTTGTAAAGGTAGTAACTGGTTTTAAAAACTTAGGTTTTAGGAGTAATGTTTCAGATAACAATGGTAAAAGGTTAAAGAGAAAATGTTTTAACATAATGCGCTTAAAGGGTTTTTGGAAAATATTTACTGGTTTAATTTGATTTGAAAAACTCACTATCCATAATGCATTCATTTTAGTACCACATTTTTAATGAAAAAAATATGTTAATAGATGTCTTAAAATACTTAGCAGAGTGGGATTGTAGCATAGAAGAAAAGCACTTTTAAAAGTTGTCCTATTTTTGTTACTTATCCTGTTTTGAAACCAGCTCATCCTTTATGATACATAAGGGACACTTTGAAATCTGAAGAATTAAGAGTGACTAAAGTATATTTCCCATAAGAACAACCTAATTTAAAATTATGTCTGGTCCCGATTTTCTTTGTAAAACATTCACATTTTTCTCGTTTGTCATTGCTGAATATTTGAAAATGACACTTGGAGATTAGGTTAATTTTTGAAGCCTGGTCGCTGCTTTTTTGTTTTATTAAAGTATGTCTGTTTGATTGTCTAGATCCTGAAACTTTATGCATGGGAGCCTGCCTATCAAAGGAAGATCTTGAGCATTAGAGAACGTGAAATGGATGTTCTGAAGTCATCTGGATATCTGACAGCTTACTCCATGCTGACCTTGACATGTATTCCTTTTATGGTTGGTTTTATAAAAATATTAATTCGTACAGGACTGTTTCTCAAGTTCCCTGTTGCTTTAGTAGCTGACTGACCTACAAATGTTGCCTCCCAATACCTCAAAACATTAAATTTTCAACACAATATAATTGATTTCCAGGTTATGATAGTATGTATATGACTAGAGAAGAAGGAGAGAGATTATTAATTGACCAAGGTTTTAAAGATCTCCATTAGTAAGTCAGAAACCAAATCCAAATCTTCTGAATCTCTTGTCGCTGTTTTAATTGTACTGTTTCTGTTGCATAGAACTCAACTCTCTATGAGTTTTAAGGGAATGTATTTTCTGTATTTTTTAGCTGTCCCCTCTCAAACACTAAAACTCTTAATACATGAAAAAGAAAAAAAAAAAACAAACCCACAAAAATATGAACCAAATTCATCCTAGCCTTGTTTCAGTGGAATTCTATCAGGAGTGCATTCAGATCTTTGGATCCCTCTGTTAAACTCTATTGGAAAGTAAATGGAGACTTCAGGGCCTTGGGATGACTGATTAAGGGATCAGGAGCACAGTGTTCTCCTCTGTCCTTCCAGTTGCAGGGAATGATAAGGGAAGAAGCAGGATAAGCAAGCTCCAAGCATAGTGTCACCAGCAGAATTTTGGATTTTTGGATTGTGGTTTGATCTATCCAACAGCAGGCCTACTGGCAACAGATGGGGTGCACGTGTCTCAAAGCAGGGAAGGATCTTTGTACAGGAGTTAGAGGGGATCACTGAGAGGGCTTTAAACTAGATTTGAAAGGGAAAAGGGATAAAACCAGGCTCACTAGATAATCTCCACGGGAATGCTGTGGGTAACGGTGTCAAAGGCTTTGCTGAAAGAAGGAATTCCTAAAGGTGCAGGAACAGGACATCCTCATGTACTGAAAGATGAGCTGTAGAGAGGAGGCTGACCTGGCTGAACAGAGAGCTTTGGAAGAAGGCTCAGGCAACTTAGGAGGACTGGAAGGATGTCATGAGGTTGTGCAGGGAGAAAATAAGAAGGCCCAAGACCCGGCTAGAACTTATCTGTCTGCTGCTGTAAAAGACAATAAAAAGTGTTTCTATAAATAGATCAACAACAAAAGGAGGGCTATAGAGAATCTCCACCCTTTGTTGGATGGGAAAGAAACTTAGTGACAAAGACTGAGGAAAGACTTAGGTATATTTACTGTCTTCTTTTCCTCAGTCTTCAATAGTGTAAGACCAGTTGTGCTTCAGGTACCCAGGCCCCTGAGCTGGGATACAGGGACAGGAAGCAGAATGAAGCCCCCATAATCCAAGGGGAAATGGTCAGTAACCTGTTACATCACTTAGACACTCCCAGGTCTGTGGGGCTGGATGGGATCCACCCAAGGGTACTGAGGACTCTTGGAAGTGCTCAAATATGACACCCATTTAGAAGAAGGGTCGGAAGAAGGGTCTGGGGAGCTACAGGCCAGTCAGCCTGACCTTGGTGCTGTGGTAGGTCATGGAGTTGATCATCTTGAGTGCAGGGCAGCCAGGGGATTAGGCCAAGCCAGGACGGCACCCTGAGATGGGAAAGTTGTTTCATGTAGTTTAATGTGTGTCTGATTGGGTCAAACACAGCAGCCATGTTTTTAGTTCACTACAATTGTAGTATTTCTGCACTCAGAATTGCAGCTATGCATTAACTTCTGTGTGCAGCAGTTACAGAGTCCGTGTTTATACACGAGCAGAAATGGGATCTTCCAAATGAAAACAAAACCAGTATCTGTGTATATATTTTAGTTGTAATGTGATTTTGCTTCTTAATATATCGTTTTCGTATTTTTATTGAAAAGGTCTTACTGGCTACATTTGGAGTCTACTTTCATCTGGACAAAGAGAATGTTTTAACAGCAGCTAAAGTGTTTACATCTATTTCTTTATTCAACATTTTGCGACACCCTTTGTTGGAGTTACCCACTGTGATCTCTGCTGTGGCCCAGGTAAGTGCTATAAAAGGCTAATTTTGTATTCTCTCATGTTTCAGCCATTTCTAGGAGCGATGAAGTAACTTAAAATAATTGTTACATTTTATGGAGGTGAAACTGCACAGTATTTTTATAGAATGCAAAGCGTGAAGGCTGTTTAAAGGATGTCTCTCATTCTTTTAAGTACAATGAAAATTGGGTAGCACACCTAATCGTGACTGAGCTTTCTGTTTCTTGCTTTCCTTCCTTCAGTGGACTAGACTCAACTTCTGCTCCTACTCTCTCAACTTCTCTTCCTCATAGAAGATAAAATGTGAACAATTTGAGCTGCACTTGGTTAAATCACTGAGCCACTGTTGTATATTGGAGCCCTTGGTACCAAGTAGGGGAGACCCATTGTGGACTCTGCTATTCTGGTTTTGTCAAGTCACCACTGAAGAAAGTGGAGAAAAAAAGGAGTAGAGCTGCTGAGGATCCCATATCAGCAACCTTCAGGCCTAATGGTACACCAGTAGTGTTGCCACCTGAGTTGGGAACTTCTAGCTTTTAATACTCTGTTATTTATTATGGGTGTATCTCATGAGCTGCTCATGAATGTACTAGGTCACAGCTTGTACACAGCTCTGCCTTTTTAAGGGAGGGGACCACTGGGAGCAGTTACTCATCCTGATTTGATTTCATTTATGATTAGCCTTTTACTTTCCCAGTTGGTTAACTTCTAGTAGCTTAAAAATAAGCACAAGCCTAAGTTAATGTCACTTTGTCACAGCAGTGATGGACATCTCATGATGCACTCACAGTAAAATGTCTTTCTTCATTCTATGGAGAGACTTACTGTGCACTGTTTCTTAACAGAAAAAAAAAAAAAGCTAAACCACAGGTTTATGCAAACAAACTAATTGAGTCAGAGGAACTGGACATGCAAGAATTAAATGTATCTTCAAACACTGCCTTATTGATCACTTTAGATTCTTTAGTACTTTAAGGAAAATGTTTTTGAAATACCTAAACACCTTTTTTGTCTGTCATTAAATAAGATGAGGAGTCTGTCTTTCCATATAATCTAGAACTTTTAAAATATTATTTAAAAATATAGGGATCACAGACACATTATAAATATTGTATATATGTTCATTTTGTAGACCAGAGTTTCTCTGAGCCGTTTAGAGGATTTTCTGTTTGCTGAAGATCTTAACCCCGAGGATGTCAGTACAGACTACAGTGGAAGTAAGCAGTAGTTATTAATTGTCAATTGGTCATGATTTTATATGGAAGATTATTAAGAAACTCAGCTGAGGGGATGGATTAGCAAGTCTTTGCTCTATTTTCTTTGCTGCAACAGATCATGCTGTTGGTTTTACTGATGCTTCTTTCCGCTGGGAGAAAAATGGCCTGCCAATCTTGAAAAAGTAAGGTATTTTTTACTTATTTTTACGAGCTCCTTTGGCAGAATGTGGTGTCTGTAGAGATTTTGGTCAGGTTAAATGTATTCTGATTCAGATTAACTCATGATGTTATGTACCAAAAAGAACATAAATTATTGTTTTCAGAGTTTCCCACATGATCAGCGTGCTCTGGAAAGTCAGATCTGACCTAGTCTCTCTGATGCTCCCAGAGGAACCTCATGAAAGTGCATGTTCCCCAACACTGAACTGTATAACTTTTATGGGAAGCCCTTCCTCCCCTCCCCTCCCCTCCCCTCCCCTCCCCTCCCTTCCCCTCCCCTCCCCTCCCCTCCCCTTTCTTCCTTCTCCTCAGTTTCCACAAGGGAGATTTAACTGCAGCAAGTCTTTAGCTGTACCAATTTTCCCTGATTTGCATTTTGGGGAGCATTCATTAACTGGGAAGATGCCCTTTTGTTGGTGTAGCATTTTGTGTTGCCTACAGGTAAGCTAAGGTAGTTTATGCATCCTTGCATTGAATACTGATCTGAAAATTGGGCTGTGGCTTCCTTTGGAAAAAGCAAACAAGCAAAAAGTTTGCTTTTCTCAGAGTAGTCCCTCTTGCCTGAAAACACCCCTCATTTTTTTTGTCATTTCTTAACAAGGTATTTCTTAGGTGTAAATTCAGCTACGCCTAATGAACACATTGGAGGGTTAGTAAGGACCTGGCATAACCAAACCCTGGGGTGGAATGGATAACCTGTTTGATAAATACAGCTGTTTAATGTTACTAAAAGTTGATAAGCACAGCTGTTAAATGTTACTAAAAGTTGATAAGCACAGCTGTTAAATGTTACTAAGGAGCTGAAGAGGTTAAAACCCACACAGTCTAACCATCTCACCACATTGTCCGCCCTGTTCCTCTCAGGGTTGGGGCGTTGAGTGTCCACATCTCAGCCACCAAAGCCTTCAATATAGTGTCCAGTCATGATCTGCCTTCAGCATCATATACAGACTTCATTAAAGTCTGGGTGCCTGGGTACAGTCTTTCTCTACCTCATTTGTGTTTCCAGCTGTAGTCTGAAGGGACTATGCTTATTGTAGCATAAGGCCTTCAAATCAGAGCATACTTAGATCCAAATGGAGAGTATGGAGTACAGGTACTGCATCTTGTATGGTAAAGTTTATGGTTTTTTGACAGCAAAATACACTGATTCTGAAGGGCAGCTTTTATTCACCCAAACAGCTATTTTTTTTCCCTGAGAGGGATCACATACTGGCTACAGTAGATTCTCCATGAGAGGTCCAGCAGTTGATGGTCAGCATAAGGTGGAATGTGAACCACAGGCCTGAGAAGAATACAGTATGACCACTTACTGTTTAGTGATCCACTTACTCCCATTTGATTTAATTGTGACCAGATGAAAGCACAACCTCTGACTTGAGGCAAATAAATTTATCCTTAAAGTCATCAGTACAGTTCTCGAAACAGTACATAGTAAAAAGATGTGCAAACTGAAGTACTAATTTCTCATAGTTCTAAGGGTAATACAGTCTTTCTTTCTTACGATGGCTACAACCCATCCATGATGGAGTATTTACAGAGAGGATAACTAATTTTTCTTCCTCAATATTTCCAGCTTGAGTGTCAAGATTCCTGAAGGCTCTTTAGTTGCTGTTGTGGGACAGGTTGGATCTGGGAAGTCATCTTTTCTTTCTGCTGTTCTTGGAGAAATGGAGAAACTTGAAGGAACAGTTCAGAGAAGAGTAAGATTGTCTGTCTGTGTCCCCATGCCCTGCACACTCCTCAATGCCTAAATTAAGCAGAACTGATTAATAGATTTTCAGAGGGCATGTAGCTGAATGTAAAAAAATATTGCAGAGCATTTCCAGTTATGGTTCCTATCCCTTAATCTTAAATTTTAAAGCTGACGTGTTCCACAGCATGTTATATAAAAATACAAACAATCAAACTGTATTTTGATTTCTACTTAACACAGATGTATTTTGCTGCATATAAATATTACAATGGATGCCTGTTTGTCACTGTGGTCTTTCCCTGGAACACTTTACTCCACATATGTCCCAGCTCTTTCTGTTTTATTTGAAGTCATATGGGTTTTTATAATAATGATAGTTGAGCTGTCATACAGTAATATTCAACAGATTGCTTTTATTACCTGTCTTAATAAAAATTTTAACAGTTTAATAATGCTCAAGTTTTGGAAGGAATTTCTGGTTACTTTGAGGCAAAGCTAGAATTTCAAATTTATTTTTAAATGCTATTTTGTATGTTCACACAGCTCAAATAAAAAAAATTGTTTCCAATTCTTTTTAGGGTTCAGTGGCTTATGTTTCTCAGCAAGCTTGGATTCAAAATGACACTTTACAGGAAAATATTCTCTTTGGTGCAGATCTAAACAGGCCATACTACAATCTTGTTTTAGAGTCTTGTGCTTTACTGCCAGATTTGGAACAGTTACCGGATGGAGACCAAACAGAGATTGGAGAAAGGGTGAGAATTTGAGGTGTCAGAAATAATGCAGTAAGAGAAATTATGGCTTTATGGTTTTTATATATTATCTGTTGGATAATTAACAGTAATGACTAATCAGTACTCAGCCAAGTACATCTAGCCCATCTCCTTACTTAGCTAACTTACTTTGAACTTCTGTTGAAGCTCTGAACTCTTATTAATTTTTAAAATGGCTCTTTTCTAAACGGATGTTTGTGTCAGCCCTGTCCTGTTTGCTGGGGGTTTCCTCTATGCTGTAAAATGTCTGTATGACTAAATAAAAGTTACTGTTTAATTTTCCAAAGTACCTTGCATTTGCCCATTTTGGAGTGGGAATAATCAACAGAGCCCAAACTTTGCTCTAATTATTTGAAAATCCAAATGTTGCCTTTCTGTTTTCATATGTAGTATAAAATCTACTTTGCTTACCTGAGAAAAATAGAGAGATGAGACTGAGTATGATACACTGGTCTTCTTTAGTATTTCATATTTAAATGTGGATTATTTTGACTTTGCTTTCTTTTCTTAGGGTGTCAATATAAGTGGAGGGCAGAAGCAGAGAGTGAGCCTTGCTAGAGCTGCGTACAGCGATGCTGACTTGTATCTCCTGGATGACCCCCTGTCTGCTGTAGATGTACACGTTGGAAAACATCTTTTTGAGAAGCTAATTGGCCCTTCAGGTCTCCTAAAAAGCAAGGTAAAGTAGGATGGCTTCCTTTCTATCAACGGCTTTGTACAGCAAACATGGTAAAAGTACCAGTCCAATCTGCAAAAGTTCATCTCTTACTTGATATGTTGATGAAAATTATTCGGAATAAAAAGGCTGAATAAAAAGCAGAGCTAATTGTGCCAGTTTAAAGCCTATTGGGTAGACATAGCACAGACTGAAGAATGTGGGAATCTGAAAGACTCATATAATAGTTGCTCATCTCTTCTTTACTGGCAGTTTTTGAGGAGTGCCGTGGTGTGCACATGGAAGGCAGGGCAGAGCCCTTTGTGGTCACACATGATGCCTCACTGCAGCAAACAGGTTATAGCCAGTACAGGTTATAGAAAGAAAGGCTTCTTGTTGGACAAAGAAGTTCCTAGGGCAAGGTGGAATCTGAAGGAATAGATTCTCCCATTTGAAAACTGTTGATGTGGGAAGGTAAGATAGCTTGTAAAAATCTCTCCTCAGTGTTGTGTATTAGTACAGATTATTCCTGCTGGCTGCTGCCTGCAAAACACATATATTAACATGAAACACTTACTATTGTGTCTACATTTGTTGCTTCATAAATGTCCTTCACTTTACCTCTCTCCCTTCTCCCTTTTCTTAGTCTACCTGCTCGATGTATAAGTATTTATACATTGGTTGTAAGTCTTTGGCAGAGGCAAGAGCTCTAGTAATGGTAGGCTTCTAGGCAGATTTTAATATTGAGGCTATCATAACTACATGTAGTACATTAAAACCTGTAGTATCTAGGTGTTTTTTCTACAACCTAATCTAAACCATTCCTGAGCTGGGAACAGGTAAGAAACATTAAGGATTAGGAACCAGGTAAATACAAGTAATAGCAAATAGCAATAAGCTTGGAGTTTAACATTGCAATCGACAATTAAAAGAGTATTATAGTAAAGTAGTCAGTAAATAACAACAATAATAATAATGATAATAATAAAATAGACAAATAAATGGGCAAAATTACAGAAGAATGACATTATACCATTCCAGCAATCATAACTGAATGTCTGCTTTTAGTACATGTTTATATTTACATGCCAAAATGGAAAACATTGTGTTTCAGACTCGTATATTGGTGACCCATAATCTCACAGTCCTGCCTCACACTGATCTTATAATAGTAATGGAGGAGGGCAGAATAAGTCAAATGGGGACCTACCAAGAACTCATTTCAAAGAGAGCTAATTTTGTTGAGCTTGTTCAAAACTTCGGTGCAGAGCATACAAGTGAAGAGACAACCCCAATGAAAGGTGAGAGAATTTTTATACAGTGTTTGCTTAGTATTTTTACTTTTCATTGCAGCTTCTCAAAATATTCCTCCTGAAGAATTGCTGGAAAATATAGAGCGTTCCTGTCTATGTTTTCCTATAGAATTACAGTTTATAAATTGAAAAAAATTCTGACTTTAATGTCTTGAGACCAAATGTTATGATAAAGCCACCTTATGCAGCTAGTTTCAACTTTTCCATACTGTATTAGTCACTATGTAAAGTTCCGTGATTCTGCTAAGGATTCATCACCTAATAAGTAACATATGGACATTTCAAATTAATCTTGCAGTGTCAATGATTTTGTCCTGTTCTGTATTGGATAATTCCCATTTCCATCACCTTAGACTGCTGTAATCACAGAGCACAGCAGGAGGGGCAGGAGAATATGGTCCACTTGTAGGAGAAAAAAATTCATTGAACTTTTACTACTCTTATTAAATACTTCCAGCCAACAAGTAGACATGTAAATAAATACTGCATAAATAATACTGCATGTAAATAAATACTGCATAATCCCTTAAAAATGCATGCAGTCATTCACGTGGATTGGGACTCAGCTTACCTCTGTACCTGAGTTGTTCAATGTGTGCTCTTCATGGAGCTGTGGGAAAGAAGTAGGTACATTGACCATTCAGTCTGACCTGTTTACATAATGTACTTCAGGAGGAAATTAATGATGGTTCTTTAATTTTGAGAGAAGAAATCTATCCAAATGAACGAAAGAGTCCTAAGTGACTGCAGATGTTTATAATGCTGGTTTCCAGTTATCTTAGCAACTCTAAATTGAGCCTCTACTGACTCTGTACTGGAGCCAGTGCTCTGAAACATTTGCTGGGGTTTGATGGAGAGGAGTGGAAAGACAGAACAGCAGATTTGCAAAAGGCAGCAATGGGCAGTCTCGTGTTAGCTCTGTTGGGATGACAGTGTGAAGTAGCCCTGTAAGGAAATACCCACTATTCACAAAGGGTAATAAAGAGAGGGGAGGGGAAACAAAGTCATGAGGAAAAGAAACATCATGCACTGTGTTGTGATGCAAAATTGTACAGCAGAGGTACACTCAGCAGGAGGGCTGGATGTAGAGAACATCTTTGTCTTAACATCTGTTGAAGAAAATAATATCAAATATGAAAAAAAGAAGAAAAAAATCAGTTCCTGGAAGAAAAAAAAGTGTTTGACTCCTTTCAATAACACAAAAAAACCAGTAAGCTCAGCTTTCCAGCCATGATCAAAGAATTCTTTGAGATAAACACTAATGTTACTATTTGTAGGAATATTAATACTTTCACTAAGTAGGAATGGAATTCCAAGGATACTCTAGGCTCCTGGGGGGGATTTACCTGTTGTCACAGTTCTAGCATTTGGTCACAAATGTGTCTGTCGTGTGTAGTAACTGTCCCAATATTAGGTCAGTTTAGGGAGTTCCTAATTTAAAGTATTTCTATTCATCATTTTGTCCCCATTTTTTATTTCTCGCTTCTTGTACTGTTCCTGTCTGCTCATGGTATAATACTGAAAAGATTTCTCTTCTTTTTTTTTTCCATTGTAGTGAGTTCTTCAAAGGAAGAGGGCCAGGTGGGAAGGAAACTGCAACAAAAAGGGCTGCTGAAACATAAGGAGTAGGTATTAAAAAAAAAAAAATTAGCCATTGCTTTACTGATGCAATGCTAGAACAACCCTAAGTGCTGAAGGCTGTGACACCATGCTTCAACGTGTAAACATGGGTTAAGCCTGAATGCCCATTAGCAGTTCCTTGGATAGCGTGTGTCTGGTTTCCCTTTATACAAAAGAAATCCAGTGAATGTGCCACATGAGTTCAGGAGATCCAGTCCATGGGCTGCTTCACTGTGTGAACCAAAGTATGTTAGGCAGGAGTGAAGGGGGCTTTCAGAAGACCAGCTGAAGCCTCTGATGGGGATGCACCCACAATTCCCAGACAGCAATTTGACTTCTTAATATATATTATGTTGTTTATGCTCCTTTTTTTAAATGTTTATGTGTCTTTTTCCACCTTTAAGAAAACTCGTGGGCTCCCAAAGAGTTGAGTGACCTCTTGGATCACTGTGTAAAGCACAGTAGTGGTATATTTGCAGCGGTAGAGGATAGTGCAAAGACAAAGTAGAAGAGACTCAACCTAGAAGGTTAAGACGGTGTAGGTCACTTAAACTTAACCAGCCTGGTCCAGAAGTAGTAGAATCAGATGTGTCAAACAGTAAGAGAGACCCAAGTTGCCTCAGGAAAGGGTGGTCACACATCTTTAGCAGGGCAAACTCAGTCTTACCTACACATAATTATACTGGAATTTAAAAGGCCATACCTAGTCTTGTCTTCTGACCATAACATTGTTCTCACAACAAAACCAGAACAGCCCAGGAAAGTTGGTGTCTCCATAGGAAAAATTTATGTGATTTTATAGCATCCATTTTTGTTTGGGAATAAATGGATACGTTCTTTGCATGAGGACTCACAGGAAGATTTGAAAGTGTTTCTTGTTTGCAGCTCTTCCTTTGGTCAGCGGAAAGCACACACTAACAATAAAGAGGAAGTTGCTGCTGGTGGCGTAAGTATCACATTTGTCTTTATAAAAATGTCTTATTTTGCAACTGCAGTTTTTTGTTTCTTAGATCTCTTTACTGAATTTAAAATAAACCTTACATGTTTTCACCAAATTTTAAGCATATGGTCAGAGATTTTCTATTTTGATGATCTGCTGCTGGCTGTATTTTCATATTATGTCTAAGTTGACCCAGTTTTGCATATTTCAGAAAGAAGATGATTAAAAAAACCTTTTATTTCTGTTAGAAAAACGTTCTGTCTCTCTTTAGGAAATTTAAACAGCTACGTGCTGGAGCAGAGACTAGAAATTTTTCATGGTAACGTTGCAGTATTGTTTTATGTTAGAAGCACACTTTCTGCAGTCTCCATTAAAAAAATCTGCCAGTTGCAAGAAAGAGGGAAAAGACCAAGTGAAACACTACGGAGAAGGCCAGAGCTTCTTGTGAAGCTGTAGTTCTGTTGAGATAAGAACAGTGGAGTGGAGGGCTGAAGAATTTCTAACAAGATGGTAGAAATAGGCACGTGAAAAAAAATGAATTTACAGAAGAGACAGAAGAGTTTATGCCAACTGGAGCTCATTTCACTTCAGATCCTGTAATGAAATCCAAGAATCTGCTCCTACCAGCTCTACCTTTAAAGTGGCCTAGCTTACTTCGGCCCCGTTAGTCGTCATACACACCGAGAATGAGAACTTTCTCCTGCTGTCACTAATTTCCTTGGCTCCAGTAGCCCAGAGTGGTAGTTCTAAATTTTCTACTTCCATTGATGAACAGAGTAAAATTTGCTTCATACAGACTGTCAGGAATTGCACTTTTGGTTGCTTCATTTGTTGTTTTTTATTTTCTTTTTCTTTCTTTTTCTTGTATAATCTACATACATAAAAGTCTGACACTGGAAAGTATCTCAAGGAAGATTGCCTATGAGATCTATCATTAAAGAACAGAGTCTAATGGGAGACAAAAGCTTTTCACAGTACAATTTTATATAGCTAATTTATCAGATTTAATTCAGAAATTATTTAGATTTATTCCGAATTTAATGTATCCAATTCCCATGTGTATGATGATTTTATGAGTAATTTTTTTTCAAGGTGAAAGTTTTGTTTATGATTTTACGAGTACCTTCTCTTTTTCATGTATTCTTTTCTTTTAGATGAAAATGTCAGTTGTCTTGAAATACCTCCAAGCCTTCAGCTGGCGATGGATGTGGTTAACCATAGCTGCTTATATAGGCCAGAATGCACTAGGCATTGGACAAAGTATGTGGCTTAGCACCTGGATTGCAGAAACAGCACAAGTTAGTGATTTCACAGAATGGAAACAGTCACGAAACTATAAGCTTTCTATCTACGGGCTTCTGGGATTCATTCAAGGCAAGGATGAGCATTTATGACTCTTTTCTCACTGTTTGCCAAATTTGATCTGCCTGAATATGTGTCAGTAAAGAAACAGTGCTATTTGTTTCATGGTGTGCAACACAGTATAATAGTTAAACTTGGGGAGAGCAGGAGCCATATTACAGACATGTAGAAGAAAATGCAGTTTAATTTGATGATATGGCTGTGAATTCTTGGAACATGCATATGTAACCTAATGAAGCTATGTTGGCATCTCGTTGAGGTGGGGATTCAGTATGGATGTGAAGTGGTGTGCTAGCAGAAGAGACTTAACTGCAGGAAAGTCATGCTTAGGAAGTAGTAAGATGTATCAACAAAATGAAATATGTACATTTGTAAAACTGAGAGGAAGCGCAACTGTGGGATTAGTCACTGTGGTAGAAAACAGTGACAGGAACAAGCTCCATCCCTTTTCCCAACCCAGCCATTCATACTGTCTTTCAATTTATCCATTCCCAAGGCCTGCTCGTTTGCTGTGGTGCTTATGTGCTCACCAGGGGATCCCTGTCTGCTTCCCGGGCTATGCATGGTCAGCTGTTGGACAACGTGCTGCACCTTCCCCTGCAGCATTTTGTAACTAATCCAGTTGGTCGGATCATCAGCAGGTTCACAAAGGTAAAGGGAACACTCATGCAGAGTTTTCCATTTTATGAAAATGAAGCTTGAGTTGGCTTGGTTTTAATTCCATTTTAGCATTGTTAAAAAAAATAATTATATGAAAGAAAAGCACTGCAATATCTAGCAATGGGAAGCTGCTCCAGTGCATAAAACTTAAAGAACTGTCTCAAGCTATTTTCTTACAAAATCATCAAAACACATTATTGATAGAAGTTGTATAGACCCTATTCAAGATCATTAAGAGTTCATTCCTCAAAGACCATTCCTGCAGTGCAACTGGTTTATCAGACCTAAATCTGGTCTATTTTTAAAAGAAAACTGTATTTTTCTTCAATAATATCACAGAATCATAGAGTCAACCAGGTTGGAAAGGACCTCTGAGATCATCAAGCCCAATCCTTCATTTCTTTTTTTTTTTTTTTTTTTTTGAAATCCATTCAGTACTCCAGAAAAATCCAGTCCAGGCTTCCCCATTCCGTGCGCAGACGATCCGGAGCTGGCAAACAGAGGCGGGGCAGGGCGATTTGGGAAGCAGGAGCAGGCAAACGGGGAACAGTGTTTAAGCTAATGTCCATCTTGATAAGGATTTTTATTATTAAACTTTGTCATTACTTACCTTTGGGGTTGCACAAAGGGAAGGATGTCTCAGCTGCAAAAGTGCACAAGGGTAGATGTGCCTTTGACTTGGCATCAATTTGGTTTTTTCAAATGGTATCTTGCCTTGTGGCAAATGCAAATTGGATTTGAAAAATGACGTAGTGACCAAGTTTTGTAAAAGCAAAAAGCTATACTCTCTTTTTTGCTGAAAATAAGGAGTATATACTGAGTTCTGATTGTTGTGTATTATCCAGAGTATTGAAAAATCCTTCATTTTCATCCGAATAGGTGTGTGCATGTCAGAATAAGTATATTGTATGTCAGAATCTAATGTAATTGTCAAAACTAGTTAATACATTAAATTCATGTTCTCAGAGGCATATAGAAGTGAATGTTATTTTCACTTATAAGTGAATGTTATTTTCTACTTTTGTACATCTTTGGCTATAAGTGGAACCTTTATTGCACAAACAAGTGTTATTTACTACAGTTTTAATGCTTCCTACTCCCATCATAAGTAGATTGTTGCAATGCGTTACTAAGTAACTGCTGATGGTTATGTTCTCTAGAATAATACCAAGAGGTTGTGTAATACACTAAAAGATCAATTAATTTAGGTTTCTCAAAGTTTTTAGTGGAATTTACTCACAAAATCTTGATTTTTCTGTGCATTGTTACAGGACTTATCTGTCGTGGATGTCCGTTTCCATTTCTACTTGGGAACTTGGCTGAACTTTACCCTGGATGTTATTGGAACCGTTCTAGTTATCACATCTGCCTCACCACTATTCATAGTGGTAATTATTCCCCTGGGATACTTTTATCTTATTATCCAAGTAAGTGCATTGTTCTTAATAGGGATTTCTAGATGTGCATGGATGAAATGTCTAAAACAATCCAGCATACAGGCTTAAATAATTTTTTATTGTGGAAAAAAATACATATACAAATATATATGCGAAACACATCTGAAATTGTTTTCAGAAAAAAAATCTTCAGAGTTCTTGAAAGGAAATTTGGACACTTCCTGAGTATATCCTGTAATTCTTGGAAATTTACATCTTTCTCTTCATACTTCGCTTTTTTATGGGAAGATACAATATTGATAGAGATCTAAGCAAGAAATTTGCTGAAGTTACCTGAAGAAACGGAGTGTATGTTATAGTGAAAGTTAACAGCTGAAGGATAACCCTGAAACAGCAGCTGTACATAGAATGATGCCTAAACTACCTGTGCTGTTTTTTGTGCAGAGTTTCAGTTGTGGTACTGAGAAGCCAAAAATTAATGTTTCAGAAAGACTAATGGCTGCTTGCCTGTTTCTTAATAGTCAGAGTATGGTCTGGGATTAAAGATGTTAAAGACTCTTAAAATAAGAACATAGAGGAAGGAAAAGAGTGCCTGAATTCAGTGTCTGCTAAAGAGCTGAAATACAGACATCATTACATGGAAGAAATAAAGGCTGACTTTCATCTTAGAAAGAATTGGGACATTCTAATTTGGAAGGTACACTGAAGTTTTAGTTGGCTGTTACACACCCCTGGTGGTACAGCACATTTTGTATAGAATTTGGAAATAATGTTCTTTTATTTTAGCCTTACCAGTAATTTATATATGGCAGTTGGGTTTTACTTCTGTGTTGGTTTTGAACAGCTTTTTTTTCTGTGTAGACGCTTTCAACTTTTTCCCTGTTAAAAATTTACAGGAATTCCTTATGAGAATATTTAACTGGCTACTGTCTGTACTGTTTCATTAGCGATACTACATTGCGAGCTCACGACAAATTCGACGTCTGGTGGCAGCATCGCAGCCTCCAGTGATCTCCCACTTCAGTGAGACTCTTGTGGGGCGATCAACAATTCGAGCATTTGACCACCAAGAGAGATTCATTAGAAAAAACTATGATGTTGTGTATGAGAACTTAGTTTGCGTCTACAACAACCTCATCTCAAACAGGTACTTTGCAGCAGTTCTTCATCTGTGACTGAACCTTCTTCTGTAGAATTCCACAACAGTGTTCACCTGTAGTCAGAGTAGAGCCACTGAGAAGCAAGGACAAGAGCAATTTACCCACCACTCTTTGTAATGAATGCATAGTGTTTAAGCACTAGGATGATTTCTTCTTTATGTACCATAAAATAGTGGGTTTATATAGAAAATGTGCGTATGCTGTCTGGGATGAGAGTCTTTTAAAAAAGAAAAGAAAAAAGAAAAAAGTTTACCAATCGGTCATGAGCGTGGACTGTGCTACACTTCAACTAATAGTTCTTCTTGCAAGTTTATGAACAAATCAAATTTGCATTTCAGTAGTTCATGTGGAAGTACCCCAGTGTCTGTATCCACAGGCACCAGCTGGATGCTGAGAGTGGAATCTTGGGTTTAAGCAAACAAAGTCCATTTCCTCACCTTCCTTTGGGATTCAGTTCAGTTACAGGCAGAGATTAGCAAGGAGAAGATTTTCATGTCTGGTTTTCAGTCGTATGCTTGAATCTTTTTCAGGCAGGGAGAGCAGGAAAGCAGTGTGAGGAGTGAAGGGAGTGCTGGCCAGGAGTTGAGACACAGGACTTTTAGTTTTAGTGGTGCTACCAGTTCTAGATATGTCATATTCCCTCCCCAGTCCCTCTGTAAAATGGGAGTGATGGTACCTATCTCTTTGGGGCAGTGGGTAAATTGCTAATATAATGATCTCAGAGTCATTACATTAGAAATATCTTCACTGTGCTATAAAAATTCTGTAGGTAATTCTTTTTTTTCTTTGCCTTCATTTACTACAGCTGGCTAACTGTCAGGCTTGAGTTTTTGGGAAATTTGATGGTGTTCTTTGCTGCACTGTTTGTAGCACTGTCTGGAAATACAGTGAGTTCTTCTACAGTGGGTTTATTGATATCCTATGGTCTAAATGTAAGTAATAGAATAAACTTTTTGCTGTTACCACATTGCATATAAAAAGAGCAGTATACATACAGTGAAGTTGAGTAGGTGAATATACACGGTGGCATCAACAACACTAAATCCCCTGGGCAAAACAGTTTTCCTTTGAATTGCATTAATTCTGGGAAGCTTCCCATTAATTATTTTCCACTTCTGCATTTAGATGGAATAATAATAATTAAAACATATTTAAAAATAAATTAATCAACTAGGTATACTGTATTTTTAAGTATTTTGTTCAACCAAATAGGAAGCTTAGTCATGTACAACTATACTTCATATTTGATTTCTTGTTCACTTACTGAATGTTACGTAGGAACATTTACTTAGAATTCTGTTCACTAAAGTCATTTGCTTTGGCGTTGCCCTTGTAAAGGTAGTATGTGAGAACCACACTATAGGGTGTCTTGAAGTACGATAAACTTTATTGATAAGTTGCTAGTTAAATCTGAAGTATGATGTAGACAGAAAGTAAACATCCAATTTTCTTCAGTTTTGTGATGCTAAGGAGCCTAGCATTGTCTAAATTCTCACTGTGGTAAGTGCTTCAGAAACACAGCTGACATTACTAATGAATAGAAATACAAAAAAACCTATGGAGTCTGTTATCTGTCATGGCTTATCCACGTCATAGCCAGCTCACAAGAGTCGAATTTCTACATTCTCCAATGTAACTATTTCCCCAGGTAATTCAAATTCTAAATCTTTGGGTGCGTAGAGCGTGTGAAATCGAGACCAATGCAGTTTCAATTGAAAGAGTTTGTGAGTATGCAACAATGGATAAAGAGGTGAGCATTCTTCTTGAAATGCTGAGCCTTCATCTTGAATATTTAATTTCTGTGCATAGAAGATGACTAATTAGATTGACTTTAATATTGGTGAGTGGTAATAGCAGGTAATTGTTGTTAAATGCTGTCTGTTTTTTGTGTGGTTTTTTTCTTTTCATTGAGAATATGTAGTTCTTCATCACATTTATAGTCATAGCAGTTTTATTCCTACTTTGACCAGTAAATTTTTTGTCATCATTCGTAGCAGTAGATTTTGTAGTAGGACTGTAGCTGTGACTCACATGAACTCCCTGTGTTATGTGCAGCCAAGAGGAGCATTTGAGGAGGGGGAGAGAGGAAGAGAGGCCTGTCTGACCTTTAATTGGTACTCGCCTCATGGCTGGGGAGACATTTGTTTCAAATCAATTTGCCTTGGCTGTTGTGCTTTTCTGAAAGTAGTGTCCATGTCAAGCATGAAGGCAAACAAGACTGTCCCTTACTTCTTCATTCTCTTTTACCCTTCCCTCATGTTTATGGTTCTTTGTTCACATCTGTCTGTTTTCTCCTACTCCTGAAAACAAAATGTTTCTCATTGAATATGCATTTTAAAAATCTGGGAGATCAAGCATCAGATTCAGTTCAGTTCCTGTCAGCTGGTACCAGATACTAGACTACTAGCAGCTACCCAGTTAAACTGAATTTACTTTTTTAAATGAGTGTGTAAGATGTTGTTAAACAACCCCACATGCTTCTTCCCAGAGTTCATGAAAATAGGTTCTCCTTCCATTATATTGCATTAGAATTACCCTAGACATGCTGGGATTTTCAAAGATATGTGTATTTTATCTTGTAACATTTTTACTCTTGTATACTGAAATACCAATGGTTTTAATTCCAGGACCCATGGATAAAGTCTAAAAGACCACCGATGGGGTGGCCTGATAGAGGAATAATAGAGTTTGTTAACTACAAGGCTCATTACAGGAAGGATCTTGGTTTAGCCCTGAATGATGTCTCTTTTCAGACACAGAGTAAAGAGAAGGTACTGTATGTAATAAGAAATAAATCAGATGTATTAAATTCCGTTTCACAACTTTCTACTTCAAAAAGATTTCAGATAAGGAGACTCCACTACTAGATGCAGCAAGATGATGTTGAACAGGGAAGATATTAAATGGAGAAGAGAGTAAAGACAAGGCAAAAGCGAAAAGGAAAAGTATTTTGTAGGAATATGTAGAAATTATTATCCTTGTATGAAAGTGAGATAAAATTTTATGGATTTGGCAGTTTGAAGGAAGAAGATCCAAATTTGAATTTAAACTTCTTGTACCCTGTGCTGAATGTTTATGCAGAGAAATACATTGCCAGGTTAGTGCTAATCAACTTTGGGCTTGGGATCAAGGAGCATCAAACGAGACCTAGTTTAGAGTCTTTGGTTTGAGCTGAGGAGTGCAGGAAAAAAAAGGGAGAGGAAATGAAAAGTATTCCCACTGAACCAGGCATAGGCTTTTACAGCTCAGAGTCACAGAATCACAGAATCAGCTCCTGAGGGGGAACTGGATTGAGAGCTGTGAAACTGAATTCACTGTATCAGATAACTCACTATATCATTTTTCATCTGGAATATGCAGCATAGAAAGTTACACTGTCATAAAACTTTCTGTTTCAGGTTGGAATTGTTGGAAGAACAGGAGCTGGTAAATCAACACTCACAAATTGCTTGTTTAGAGTTCTGGAGGGATGTGAAGGCAAAATAATTATCGATGGAATTGACATATCAACTATTGGACTCCATGACCTGCGTGGAAATCTTAACATTATTCCACAGGTGAGATGTGCTTTAGGGATAACTATTACTCTTTTTCGACTAACACAAAACATTCAGTTTTTGGGAGAAATTATATCCTCAAAGTCCACAGGCTGCCTGGAGACAAAGGCTTAAAACTGCAATAGAATTTTGGCAATTATCTGGAAGAAGCTTCAAAACAGGGAGACCACTGTATGTCATGACATTAGGTTTTGGTATACCATGCTTAGTTTAGCAGTCTAGCTAGCATAACTCATGTTCTCCAGAGTCTTTATATGTATAGCTACATAGAGGGTTTCCAAAGTTCCACTTGAGGGCAAAAATATTTTAAAATACCTCCAATTATGTCTGAAGAATGTCAGGAATATATTTTGAAATTAATCTGCTATAGTCTGCTTTGTAAAGCTGTCCCTGCTTACTCCATAACAGGACAGAAAGCTCAAGATTAGTTCAAATGTCATTAGGATTGTGTTCATACTTGCAAGCTGATTTACACTGAAATGCTCTAGTATAAAGTAAAACCTATAACACAAATTTAATGATCATCTGGAGACTTTTTGCACTTTCCCTGAATGCCACTCATGCAAACATTTTTGTGCATGGGTGATGCTAACATCACTTACGTTAAATTTATCTGACATTTTTCAAAGAAGGGTTTGGGGTTTTTTCTTAACTTTTTTTGAGCTTTAACCCCAGTAATATTTCCTGTGTGTCTCAAACCAGATTTAACTTAGAATCTTAGCCTTCCAATTTTACTTACCAGTGCCCATGGACATAGTCTCCAGTGCTTCAGAAACTTAGCAATAGTAATAACTGATGTCTTGTGGCTGTTGCCACGTGCTGGGCAGGTCTGTGGTCAGCCATAGAACCGGAGCACAGTGAATGCACAAGGAATCTCTTGCCCTTTACATTTTACCCTAAAAAAGAATTCATCTCACAGAGACACCACATTATTTTTGTGCTTCCATTCACCGACTTCAGACTGTTAAAATTTCTAAGATTATTTGTCCCAGTTCCCTCTGTTATATAAGGATTTATGGCAGACTGTTTTAGGGTTGTGTTGGAATTATGCACTCACATTCTGCTGTTATTTAGGACCCCATCTTGTTTTCTGGGACACTGCAGTCAAATCTGGATCCACTTGGAAAACACTCTGATCTTGAACTGTGGGAGGTGCTGGAACTGTGTGACTTAAAGGATTTTGTCTGGTCACTGCCAAAGAAGCTCCTTCATGAGATTTCAGAAGGTGGTGAAAATCTCAGGTACATAATCAAGAAAGTGCCATTGCAGTTATTTTCCAGTACTGTAAAACTATGTGTTCCTTCCAGAGGGTTTACTTCAGAAAGTATCGGGATAAAAGTGACATTTCTGTCATTCTAAGTGGAATTATTTTGATTGTGTGAGTTTCTTTGAGGTGCCCAACTGGTCACAACTGTATAGTCCTATGGTATATGGGAAGCCAAGGAAGTAGACTAGTTTCAGCTCAAGTATATAAGGAAGTGTAAAGAAGGGGGGTGTGGTGTTGGAATTCATGTAGCACCTAATTAGATTTGGGCAGAAAAGTACTCATTAATTTAAATTAAAAAAAAAAAAAATCAAACCAGGGGAAAAAAAAACAAAACACCAAACGCCAAACCAACAAAACCAAAAGCCACCAAACTCCAAAGAGCTTATTCCTTTGCTTTATTTGCATAGGCAAAGAAACTCAGTTTTTCCTTGTAAAATGCTATGCAAGGAGGGTGACACTTGAAATAAAAGAACTCTAAACTCAAGGAGACACATACTAAAGCTTTCAGCAGCAAAGGGGCAGGTCTTCAATGTTGAGTGTACTGAATATCAACCTGAGTGTACTGAATATCAACCTGAATTTTTTTTGACAGATCACTTGCAGGAGGATGGTTCTAGGAGGCACATAGCACAGCTGACATACAGGAGTATCCAAACTTTTACACTGAACATTATTAAGAAGGGTTTGGGCATTCAATTTGGCTTACTCAGAGTGCCCAGTATAATGTGAATATAGAAACTGAAGACAAGACTAGGTTTACACTACAAAGTTCAGCCACAGGTGTGGAAGAGTCCCACCTTAACTACAATTGATATGCTGAGCAAGAGGAAATAAAACTTTCAAAACAAGGTGAACATGTTTCACTGTTCTTTTCAGGAAGTGTTGTTACGAAAGACAGTACAGATAAGCTTCATAGTAATCCCAGCTTTACCTTGTTCTCCCCTTCCTCTTTGTGCCTGACCCGCCCTTCTCAAATATATTTTTAACAGTGTTGGGCAGAGACAGCTGCTCTGTCTGGCCCGTGCTTTGCTGCGAAAGACAAAGATCCTGGTCCTGGATGAGGCAACAGCTTCTGTTGACTTGGAAACGGACAACTTTGTGCAGTCCACCATCAAAAGAGAGTTTCACAACTGCACAGTATTAACTATAGCCCACAGGTTACATACAGTCATGGATTCAGAGAGGTAAGTTTTCACTTACTGAGGTTTACCCTCCCAACACTTCTAACCTTGATGTCTTTGTACCTTTGTAATCCAAGATACCAAAAAAGACGTGAGCATCAATTTTAATTAAATATTGGTAACCTGTGTTCTGCTTCCCCCTTCTAATTACAGAATTAATTTACTAATTTTCCTGCTAAGGGAAATTAGCTACTAGTAAGACCACTTAATTCTCTAGAGTGAATGGACTGTACTGTAGCATTTTTACCAATTAAGCAAAAATGCCTTTTTCAAAAGGTTTTTTTTAACATATTAGTTCCTAGATTTAGAAGCCAGTGAATTAACTACTGCAATTATATTTCTTCTAAATAAGCCTTCCCATTACCCAGAGATATCTGTATTAGGACTGAAAAATACGGTCGAAAATCTGATTTTTCTTCTCCTGTTATCTTTCTGGTTTTGCATTGTAGGGTGCTTGTTCTGGATGCAGGAAGGATTCTAGAATATGATACACCACAGAATTTGTTGCAACAAAAAAGTGCCTTTTCTGAAATGGTTGCAGAGGCTGGGATAAGAAGATAAAGAAAACTAATGAATGAATTCTTAAGGAACACTCAAGGGATCTCTGGCATTCCCCATATATAGATGCAATATTTTATATTCCTTATAAAATACCTTACTTAAGAGCTTACTCAAGAGCTTCTGGCAGCACTGATGTTTACTACAGCTGCAACCTGTTTATATTGATCAGATTTCCTAAAATAACTTTCAGATTTTATACAAATAACTTCTTTTGATCACGTTGGCACTGGAACAGCATAATGAAGCAGTAATTTTCATGGCATATGTTAACTGTTGCACTAATAAAGACTGATTGAAAAATAAATCTTGCTGTTCACAGGTTGGTCTTAATTAAAAAACAGTACTTAATTAGGCTGCTCTGTCATTATGCTCATTTAGTTAATACATTCTTCTTATGATTACGCATTCAGGAAAAACAAAACTGCTTGTTGTGTGGACATACAGACAGATGTCACTTGGGGCTGATTTTTAAGACATGTATATGTGCATGTATACTTAGGTAGTTCTTGAGACAATAAATGTGCCTTTTGACCTTGTGATTTCTGAATAACTGAAAACCATACATCTTATGTATCTAATTGTGCATTACAAAATCCCATTGTGAAAGAATCCCAGAAAAATACAGTCAGGTGCAGCTGCCTTTTTGCTAGTAAATTTTAAAGTAAACTTCAATACTAATTACAGCAGCAGGACAGGTTATATACATTTACTGAAAGTGCCAGTCAAATGTGCATGTGCTTTTTACTACAGTTCCTGAAGCTCTTCCAATTTAATACCAACTCAACCAGTGTAATCAACCTTCACTTAGTTTTTTAAGATCAGATCCCCATCAACTGCTTTTAAAAAAAAAACAAACAAGGTACCTGAATACAGTTCCAGGCTACAGCCCTGTTATATTAGTTTAATATTGACATCTGGTTTATCTCAAGTATGATCTTAATGTCTTACCCAATAGCAAGCAAAACATTTGCTGTTTTAGAAGGGTGGTGGAGACTCTCTGAAGAGAGGTCCTCAAAGATGTGATTCTGCTGCAGTGAAGGTGAATGATTTCTCTCTCCTTTCCTGAAGGTAAAAACGCAAGCCTATCCTCGTACATTACAAGGTACTGTCCAGTTTAACTGGCTGCAAAACACAACTCAACATACTTTCACTCCCAGAAAACTATTAGAAGCATATAATGGTTTTTGACTAGGAACAACCCAGCCCAAGTAACTATTATGTTCTGAAAGTCCTGGAGAGGCAGGTGTTAGAAAATATTTCTCAAGAAACAGAAAAATGTTCTGCTTTTCTTCTCTTTTCCTCTTTTTTCTCCCAAATGAGGCCAGCAGTACCTTCTCAACTGAGCAGAACGTTTTCATGCCCACATTTGCCTTCCCTGCAACATTCACAGTGCCCCAGACAGGCTCTTCTGTGGCTCTGCTTCCCCCAACCTTGTCCCCATCCCTTCCCTGCCTTTTCATGCTGCCCCTCCAAACCTGTCCTTACCTGAAGTGTTGCAGAGGCACTGGAAAGGACTGAAGTGAGTGCCATTCCATAAGTGATTAATAAGCTTTAGGCATAAGGCTAGGAGAGGTAGACTTCAGTACCTCAGAGACCAATCCCTTTTGCAAGGTCCAGAGAAAATAATCTGAGGACTGGCATTGGTGCATGGTAATCTTTACTTTCTTTATTTAGTATTATTTGTGGGAAGGAGGGTTTTCTGTGCTTACTGACAGGCTGACATAGCCTTTCAGCTTCAGCCTCCCTTCAGACCACAGCTGGGAGAGCTGCAGACTGAACAATTTCAAAGTCTGAGTGAAAAGAAAATGCAGTCCTAGTGTCAGCAAAGCCAAATAGACATTCCTTCTCTTTCAGCAAGCTGTACCCCTCACATTTAACTTTGTAAAAGGAGGTTCACCAGAGGCAGAAGCAGCATATGCTCCTGCTGTTCCCATGCAGCAATGGCTTACCAAAATAAATCACCTAACAGACTTAGGTAGGCAGGGAAGGGCAGTTTTGCATTAAGCACATCACCCAGGGTTTGCAGCCTCTCCTCGCCTCACACAGCCGATGTCAGAGGCACTCTAAGAAACAAAGAAGGACCACTTGGCTGAGTTCAGTATTAATTCAGGTTTTGTAGTACCCAACCCACCAAACCACCACAGCACCAGCCACCTCCCTTGCCAGTACAAAGCCATGTAGCCCTGCAGGCCAGCTCAGTGCACACCTCGCCCCTTCTGCCCTTTCTCCTCCAAACAGGAATTCCCCTAAGCCTCCCAGGTCCCAGTCTTGTCCTGAGGGACCACTCATAGGCACCCACCATGTGAGAAAGGCTCTGTCCCACAGGGCCACCACCTGCTCAGAGTCCTGAGAAGGTGCTTGGGCCTGTTGGGCCTGGGCAGGTGACCTTCACTTAGCTGGAGAGCCTGAGAGGGACCCAACTGTTCATCCACTTGAGGATGAACTCCTCAGCTCCTTGAGGAGCTACTCTTGGACTCCTTTTCCATCCAGATACCTTGGGATAGGGAAATGAAGGGTGGGACAGCAAAAGGACCAGAGCAGGTCTGTGAGAAGTGAGAATGAGGCTCAGAAGGGATAGAAATTGCTTTTATTAAAAACATTCTAAAATGTTATTTATAAAATGCATTTCATCCTCTGCACTGAGAAACAATTCAGGAACATACAACTGTTGAGGTCTCTTAATGCTTTCAGAATTTCAACTCACAAAACAGGCTTAAGCTATAGAAACTTGTTACACATTTAACACCACAGGCAACTGTAGATTTGAAGGATTTTAGAAAGATTTCTGCCTTCAAATATCAATTTGTTTAAAGAGAGACTTTTGATAAGCAGTCCATGTGCATACCTGAAAATATCCACTTAGTACAGCAGACTCATCTTTCAAATTCAATGGTTTGTGTCAAAATACAGTATTAAGATACAAAATAAATAATTTGCAGAATTCAAAAAAGTTATTTAATAAATAGGGATGCATTGTGAGATACCCAATGTACAGTAATTTCTCCACTAAAAAACCCAACCTGTATAGAAATTTGAATAAATACCCTTTTGTGAATTTTTTTACAAGTAAACAACTCACCCTTCCCTTCCAATTCCCAGATTAACACTGAAGGAGATTTAACTCCTCCAGAGTGAAGGAGTATGTGAAACAAACAAAAGTACTTCATTTATTTGCCTCGAGAGTTTACTAGTTTAAAGTCACTCCCACACTCCTTGGGACAACTTGTCCCAAAACTGCAAAAAGCTTTTAATCATTTAACTTACTGTGATGTGGTTCTGTTTTTACACAGGTCTGCTTGTTTTACACAGTGCATTAAAGACATGAAGACTAAAGCCCTACTGTAACTCCAGTAGGTTTTGAGATGAATTCACAGCACAGCAGAAGCAAAGGTCACAATGATTCCAAAGACGTTGGAATGTATGTTGAACACATTTATATCTGCAAAGCAAAGGCCCCAAACAGCAGCTGAGGACTGTACCGATTGGCATTCATCCATGGTTTCCCTGGAAAGGCACTTCTTTCACTGCAGGAGTTTTAGCTACTGGAAGTTCCATATGGACTTAGGTGGGGTCACTTTCAAAGAGGCACAAAGGGAAAAAGAATCCTCAAATAAAAAAAAAAAAAACACTGGCCTTCAACTCAGGGAAATGAGACAGATGTTAGCAGTATTTCGGGAATCCTCTGTCAAGTTAAACAATGTTGATGGAATGCTGTGTGCAGCTATGATTCAATTTAAGAGGTTTTTAATTGGATTACTTCAAAGATACGTTTAGACAAGAGCTACGCAAACAGCTGAGTCAGCCCAACTGATTTATGGCACTGCCATAAATCAGGTCTACTGCCAAGAGAGTAATAAGCCTATTTTAATATAGTCATAGGTTAAAACAATAAATCTAAGCCCCACATTAACTTTTGGCAAGGTTTAATACAAACAAAATTATTCTGGAGAAGACAAGAAAATGCTTAGAACCACCTGTTACTAGAACTTACCTGGTGAAGACTGGGCTGATGGGTGTTGAAGCCAGTCTTGGCTGAATGACATGTTTTTATCACAGAAATTTCTACACAGATAAAAGAATTCAACTGGCCTTTAAGTATTGCTTTATTCCTCCAAAGAGAGTAGAACTGTCACCGATTAGGGTTTTTTTTCAGATCAGTAATTTTTTTCTCCTCATGCATTTTCAAGATAGCTGGATAGCAAACTATGTGTCTAAAACAGAGTCTTAAGAAATGCCACCTCAAACCCCAAGGTACACACACTGTTTTCTTCCCAATAGGATGGCTACAACCTCTGTTCAGTTTAGAGTGAGGACATTACAAAACTTAATCCAGAGATATGAGCTAAAAAGTATGAAGGAGTTGGGTCAATTTTCATTTACTAGGATTACAGGAACTAGACTTCATCCAGGCCATGGATGAAGACCCACACTTCTATCCCACACTTTCTCTCTGAGGACAGGATGGCTTGGGGTCCATCAGGGGAAAGACATCACACACTTGCAGATGAACAACAGTGACATCTGTATGGGTCGAATTCAAGGGTAGACAGACAAGTGTGGCTTTAAGATACATAAAATTACTGCAGTTTTAAAACAAGGCAAGGGAGGTATGAATATCTCTGTGGAGAAGATCAGTGGTAGAACAGCAGCACCTGTGTGTTAACCATCACAGCCAGATCAGGAATTAAGGCCTTGGAGACACATCAAGTAACTATGTTGGCAAGAGCTACATTTTCAATAAGGTTTCCCGAAACATGAGACAATTCTCCATAGAGCCTCAGCAATACCATTGTGCTGTTATGAACAGCAGAAGAATCAAGTGAATGCCTAAGTCTCATTCAAGCTGCAACATGCCTTTTAGAAAGGTGCTTAAATGCTCAAATGGCTCAATCTAATAAATAAATGTAAGCTGAGCATTGCCAGTGCTCTGTGCGTTAACACTGCTTCACAGTTAAAGTAAATATATTGGACCTGGGAATACCTACAGTACCACATTACCTCAAACCTTTGGTCACAGTCCCTTTATATTTTAAACACACACCGCTCCAGGATTTGCTAATAAAATTTAGCAAGAAAATGTGGGTGTGTCATCACTAGCATTTTCATCCAATAGCCAATCTCCAAGTAAATACAGCACACCTCAGAACTCGTTTGTACCTTTAAAGTAACATCAAGCTTTAACACAGGTAGGTGTCCAGTAACACCTCACTGGAACAGATAAAAATGAAATAGAATACAGCTAAGATTAGGCTCCACTGCCAGTCAGATGAGTGTGCACTTCAGAGCACACTTTTGGAGAGCTGGAATGCAATTGGGAAGAGTTTCTTTTCAGTTAAAATTAGTCTTCCGTAAATTCTTATTAGGGATTTCTACAGCACTGACTTGAAGAGGCCAGGACCCTGCAACAATTCCTGCTTGGATGGCTACACCTGTCACAACTGCCAGGTCAGGATCTACAGAGGTGTTGGGTTCCTTCCCAAAGAAGTCCCGAATAACTTTACGTATTTGGGGAATCCGTGTGGAGCCACCGACTAACACAATTTCATCCACTTCTCCTTTGTCTACGTGGCCATCCTGCAACACTTGCTCAATGGGCACAAGAATCTTCTCAAAAAGGTCTTCATTTAACCTCTCAAACAGCTTCCGAGAGATTTCCATTTCAAACACAACTTCAACAAAGCCTTTCTCTGCTTCGGAAGTGTCTCCAAGGCTGCTCAGGTCTCTTGTTTTTTGTGAAGGCTCACCTTTTAGCGCACTGTTTGGTTTTACCTGACTTTTTGAAAGTTCTTTGGTAAGCCTGTTTTCTGGCAGAGTCAACACCACACTTAGCGTAGCTGCCTCATGAACAGTCAGATTTAATTTAACTGCTTCCACAGCCTGCCTGAGGCGGTGAATCTCTTCCTTTCGGGTTGGCAGAGAACCGTATGTTTGACGGAGGCGATCATACAAATACAGCATCAACTTCTGATTGAAATCCTGTCCTCCAAGTTTGTTGTTACCTGAAAGATCAGAACAGAAGGCATCAGACACATCACTTTCAAAGCAGCATGTATCTTCTTTACTGGGAGGTGGTGCTCAAGGATCAGAACAATCATGCAAGCACAAGAGCTCACAGAGCTGTGAAAACAGACAAAATTGTTGTCCCCTGAAGAACAAATGATGTATAATAATTTCCATTGTTTTGTTTTGACTGAGAACAGGAATTTACTCAGTGGACCTCTGTCTAAATAAATTGGAATGAAGCTGATGAATCTTCCTTGCTGTTCCACTCTTACAGCAGCTCACATCAAAACTTGCTCATCAAGGTTGGCACTGCACCTCAGACCTGTCTGCACCCAAGTCATCTGAAAGGCACTCGTGCACTCACTACAGTCTGACTAAATATTGCTGCCACTTGCCTCTGTGCCGAGTGATGAATCATCCTGGCACACAGGAATCACAAAACTTACTTCTGGGCATGGGCATTCCCAAAACCCGCTCCACTGAGCTGGCACCAAACACAAAGCCGGGATGCTTTTCAGCCCCGGTCAATGATTTGCCAAGTATTCCCAGTTTGGAAAAAAGTAACAGGAAGATTTGTAACAACCCTAGCCCTGCAAAAGCCCAGCCAAAGTAACTGTAACATGCACCAGCACTTTACTAGCGGGCACAAAAGTTGACAGCCATGGATAAAATGAAACCACGACTTACCCCTTGAGTCAGCCAAAACCTGCGACTCTGTGATCTTACTCACTGAAACCAGTCACAAACCTAATTCTGCATGAAAAGCAGCAGAGAATGCATTGGGAGAACATTTTGTGACACAACTGGTAGGTTTTAAAAGCTCCTCCAATGGCAACTTCATATGCGCCTTTCCTCGCACTCCTTCAGAAACAAAAGCATTTTTCTCACCTGCCATGGCTCGTGTGTAGAACATCCCTCCCATCTTGTTCAACAGAGACACATCCAAAGTTCCTCCGCCCAAATCCACCACCAGAACATTAAACACATCAACTTTGTGGAGTCCATAAGCCATAGCTGCAGCTGTGGGCTCACTGATTACTCGCAAAACCCTCAGCCCTGCAAAGAGCAGAAACAAGAAGCAACAGTCAGGTACACTTCAGAAAACTGCAGTTCTCACATCAGAATGACATTTGCCATTACTTTGTTTTTTTTTTAAACCAGATTCACTTTAAGTAAAATGTCAGATCTAAGGGAAGTAGTTTTCTGAGGGGTAATACCCAATGAACTCCTTTCCTTAGTTAATCCTAAAGTAGCACTGCTTCAGCATCAGGGCAAAGTCATGAACCACCATTTGCCCAAATACATTTCTTCTGGACAAACCTTGCTAAGGAGCCTTAACTTCATAATTCTGTTTCTGTTATTGTCCAAGGGTGCTCTATACAGTCTCCCTATTTGGAGATTACCAAAAACTCTATTTTCCCCAAAGCAAAACTTCCTTCTTCCAGTCACCTATGTCTGCATTATCCAGTTGCACCTACTGGGATTTGGAGACTGAATCCATTCTAAGCTTCTCTATCACTGATTCACTGTTTCTGTATCCTCCCCAAAGACCTTGCTGTTAGTGAAATAGACCTGAAGGTTTCCTAGAGAAACACTGGAATACATCACCTGCAAGGTTAGCTGCCTTAATGGTAGCATTCCGTTGCCTTTCATCAAACTCTGCTGGCACAGACATGACTGCCTTGGAAATGGGCATGCCAAGGTTGGCTTCTGCCATTCTCTTCAGTTTCAGCAGCAGCTGGGAGCCAATCTGCTCTGGAGTGACGTGAAAGGTTCCATTAGCTGTCACGGAAAATTCAGCTGATCCATTGTTGTTGAAAATCTAGAAGGATAAAGCAACAAAAGCCACAGGTGAGAAGTCATTTTCCCACCCTGCTCCCACCATGTTTTATCTGCACACAGTGTCTTTAATCTGCAAAAATACAAATGTGCTTTTGCCACTGCCTAGATCACATTAATTTCTTGGAGAATTATAGAAACCCACTTAAGGGGTCCAAGTATATCCAAACAAGTGACACCCACTGAACCCCAGTAAGACACATCAAAAGAAGTTAAGACCAAGCAACTGTGTAATCCATTTCAACACCACAAAGACAGAAGTGATGCTTTTTAATCATTAGGTTACCCCACTGATAAAGCTTCCCACCACTTCTTCTTTTTGAAAGGAAGCAAACAGCTTGGTACTGGAACAGCTTCTCTTAACAAGTAAAGAATTCAGAAACTATTTGCAGTTCCTGAAAATTGGTCTGTTTTCAGCAAATTCTGCACGATGTTCAATTAATGTAATACTTTTTTTTAGTAAAAAGCAGCTTTCAAGACATGCTGCTGGTCAAGTAAGCACTAGAAAAGTGGTAGACGAAAAAAATGCACTGGGGCAGAGATGTGACTTTTAAACTTTTATTTGATCTTTTTTTTAGAATTTCAGGGGAGAAGTGAAGTTTCAGCAAAGTACAGTTAGCATTTCAAGTTGAAATTTATCCTTCCAGAGAAGGGGCTGGAAGATTACCCAGACACACATTTCCTCATAGGAAAAAACAGGGTTTTATGGAAAAATCACTGTCAGCTCTTGTGCAGAGGTACATGACTTCCACAACCATTTCCTTCCCCTCTCTGGATACCTCTCATGGTTTTCAGGCAGATTTAGCCAAATGACTCAAGGTCCGACAAGCTGATCACCCGTACAAATTTCAAGTGTCACAGAATCACAGAATGGCCTGGGTTGGAAGGGACCTTAAAGCTCATCTCATTCCAACCCCCTGAAAATGGGCAGGGACACCTTCCACTAGACCAGGTTGCTCAGAGCTCCATCCAACCTGGCCTTGAACACTTCCAGGGATGGGACAGCCACACCTTCTCTGGGCAACCTGTTCCAGTGCCTCACCACCCTCACAAAAAAGAATTTATTCCTAATATCTCATCTAAACCTGCTCTTTTCCATTTTGAAGTCATTCTCCCCTGTCCTGTCACTACGTGCCCTTGTAAATAGTCTCTCTCTACCTTCCTTGAAGGCTCCCTTCAGCTACTGGAAGACCACAATTTGGTCACCCCAAAGCTTTCTCTTTTCCAGACTGAACAATCCCAATTCTCTCAGCCTTTCCTCATAGCAGAGGGGCTTCAAACCTCTCATCAACTTGGTGCCTCCTCTGGACTCGCTCCAACAGGTCCATGTCCTTCCTGTGCTGGGGACCCAGAGCTGGAGGCAGCACTGCAGGTGGGGTCTCAGCAGAGCAGAGCAGAGCAGAGGGGCAGAATCCCCTCCCTCCCCTGCTGCCCACACTGCTTTGGATGCAGCCCAGGACACGGGGGGTTTCTGGGCTCCCAGTGCACATGGCTGGGTCATGTCCAGCCTCTCACCCACCAGCACCCCCAAGTCCTTCTCAGCAGGACTGCTCATCCCCCAGCCTGGACTGTGTCCTACAGCTTCCTGCCTGGAAGGAACTGAAGATGCTGCTTACCTTAAAGGGATACCTGCTGCTTTCATTTTTCAGTTCTTCCAAAGTGAAGATTTTCCCAATGAATCTCTTGGCATCATATATGGTGTTCTGAGGGTTGGCATCAGCCAGTTCCAGGGCATCATATCCCACATACACCCCTCTGTCCGTGAAGGAGACCACACTTGGGATGCTTTTGTGCCCGTTCTCATCTGCAATGACCTTCACCTCTCCTATTCCAGGCAGGAAGACACCGACGGAGCAGTAAGTGGTGCCGAGGTCGATCCCAAGGACTCTGGGGGTGGGCATGGGCAAGTACTGCTGTGCCAGGTAGCTGGCCAACAGGAGAGCCAGAACAGCAGAGCCTGAAACACAGAGTGGTGAAAAACAGGGTTGGAGGATCTACTGCTGCAAAGCTGTCAGTCAGTGCAAATGGCACGGTGTCACACTCTGCACCTCCTGCAGTTTTATTTCACACACTGGAGCCTGTTCAGCTCCCTAATTAGATTTTAATTTCTTCAAAGGTCACCAGCAAATTCAGGTCTCTTAATTGAACAGAGAGTGGCTGTCAAAAATCTCAGCCATTAAATACTAAACTGATGAAAAAAAGAAAGCCCAAGAGAGATGGCAAACCCAAAAATATCACCACACTGTAATAATTCCTTTTCTCTCTTACTTCAATAACACAGGCTAATTCATACTTTGGGGGGAGTGCCTTTGAATGACCCCAAAAGGACACAGAATTAATGGGGCTGCACGAAATCCCAGTGAAACAACAAACTCCCAATTCAAACACCTCCTCCAGCTTCACTGAAGTCTGAAAATAAGGAGATACAAACCCCTGCTGACTCATTGTGTTTCAGCCAGAGCTCCCAAAAAGCATCTTTTCTATGCCTTTAAATCAAGGGTTAGACTTAAGTGCAGAGTAGTTTGCTGTTTGACTAGTTTTGCCTTTAATTTTATTTATAATCATCAGGTACAACAGGAAACCCAAAAGTCAAGCATAAAGTAATGCCTCAGGGGAAGGGGAAAATAAAAAGCACCAACAAAGTCTGGAGAAGAAATTTAAATAGGTTAAATCTCAAAACGTGGCTGAGCACCTTTTTCCCAGCAGGGAAGAGCTGTCACAGCTGTGCTTCAAACAGATCGGTCAGAAAGTCCTAGTTTGGTCTGGGCTGTTAATTTCTTAGCCACGCACCACTGAGGGCTCTGGCTGAAATAGAATCCCAGAACGGGTCGGGCTGGAAGGGACCACAGTGGGTCACCTGGTCCAACCTCCCTGCTCAGCAGGGTCATCCCAGAGCACACGGTGATCTGTTCCCGTGCTCGGGTGGACCTTCCCGTGCATCAGTTTCTCCCGTTGCCTCTTGTCCTATCGCTCGGCATCACCGAGCAGAGCCTGGTCCTTCCCCTGACACCTCCCTGCAGACACTGACAGACCTTGGAGAGGTCCCCTCTCAGCCATCTCTTCTCCAGGCTGAACAGAGACAGCTCCCTCAGTCCTTCCTCCTAGGAGAGATGCTCCAGTCCCTTACTCATCTTTGTCCCCTCCGCTGGATCCGCTCCAGGAGCCCTGTGTCCCTCCCGTAATGAGGAGCCCAGAACTGGACGCAACGGAACGCACCGAGCACAGGAAACTCGCACCACCCTGGAGAGACAGCCCGGGGCAATACCGCCGGCAAAGAGACGCGAGAGCCCCAGCGAATCCCCCCACGAAAGCCCCCTGAACGCGTCCCAGCCGCGCCGCCGCCTCACCCAGTACCGCCATCTGCCCCGCCATGACTGCCGGCAGCTGCTGACGACTCCTTCCGGCCCGCGCGGGGCACGCTGGGATCGGTAGTACACGCGCCCCGCCAGCCCTTTTCACGCCGTTCTACTACGGGGCGAGGGAACCACAACTCCCAGCACACATCGCGGCGCCGCCGGTTCCGGCGGGTACCTGCCAATAGGCGTCCATTAGGAGGGGAGGGGCGGGCGGCGGGAGAGGCAGTGCATGCGCATCTCCTGGCGGGGCGGTCGCTGTGGCTGCTGGGAGTGGTAGTTCTTCCCTCGGCGCCTCGTTGCGCTCGCGCCCTCCGGCCGGCGAGCGGCGGCAGAGACCGCGGGTGTGGCGGTGCCGAGTGAAGGCAGCAGCCCGTTAATAAACACAGCCAAAAGAGTTGTTGTTATATTCCTGACTGAAAAGGGGAGATTTGCTCAGACACTTTGTGTCTGATCAGTCTGTGAGTGCGCCAGGCAAGACGAGGCCCTTTGCCCGACCAGTCCGTCCCACCTTCTTCACTGGATCAGCGGCGCTGCCACTGAATTACCAAGGGTCACACGCCAAACAGAGAGACCCCATCCGGGTCTCCACACCTTTACCCACTGCCAGCGCCGTTGTAGGACTCACGTTAACAGTGTACGCAATAACTCTGTTAATGTGATTATGACAGGTTAAGGTTCGAGCACTGCCGGTGACAGTATCTGACTGCAAAAACGTATTCAAGACAATATACTAATTCAAGGCAATATACAGACAAGCCACCCTAATAAAATCCCTAATAAAAATTAGCATGAGATAATCATTCTGCGCACACAGAGCACAGTTCTTGCCCAATAGGTGTCCCTATGAGGTAGAAGAGAGGTTCAGCTCGCCGACTGATCCCAGAAGTTGTGATGCAGTCTTCCCTAACTTCTCCCCATTCTTAACTTACTTTTATACTATTTCTTTACGTTTAGGTGGAGGTTGAGTGACTTTAGCCACGCATACTCAGTCAGAAGTGATTGTACATTGGGGATGGATATCTCAGTACCTGAGATACCCTTGTGATGGGGACGTGTCCAAGGAGAGGGATTTTGTCACAGTTGCTGACATCTTCCTTTATTTCCCTTGGTTTTCAGCTGCTGTGCAGCTGATCAGCTAGAAAGTTCCCTCCTTTGCAAGGGTTTTGACAGAGCCTGGCTGCGGTGTCTCCACTCCACTCCACCCTTGGTTCGTATTGCATGTGGGAGGTCGGGTGTGCTGACTGCACTCCAGCCAGGGAGTAGCAAACATATTTTCCCTTATGGTTTCCAAATCATTATCTTCTTAGCCCCAGTCATGTTCCCACACTGACATTCCTATTTCAGAGCTCAGGCCAGGTGGGCATCTGCCATGTCAGTTCAGGGGCAGTCACTGGGTCTGGCTGCTGCACACTGGGGGTGATGTGGAAAAGCACCGGGTGCTGTGTCTGTGGACAAGGAAACCTCTGCTCCGGGACCCGACCTTTACTCCCAGTGCCTGTCTTGGGACATGGGAAGGGGCTTTTAATCCAACATGTTAAGCAGTGGCAGAGCACTTGTGTTTCATCTGCTCCTGTTGCCAATGTAGGGACTCTCTAAATGAGGACAAGAGTCAGGTTTAGAAAGGAGACATTGTTTGCTCTCTATTGTGGTCAAGGTGGATGTTTTCACATATCAAGCAGACTGATTCTCAAAACTTGATATATATAGATTTTAGTAAACAAAGAAATCAGAAGTCATTGGCTACAAGTTACTAGTTCTCTTATTAATTAGTATTGTACCTGCTATTGGTTAAATTATTCTCTTGTTTCCTATGCTAATTAGTCCACATGCAATGGTTCAACAGTGAGACAGCCATGGCAGTTTTTACCTCTCTGTGTCAATGGTGAGGGGAGATTTCCTTCTTGCCCACCTGACATTTAGACACGTAAGGAGAATGCAGGTGAAACCTGCTCCTCAAATGCATCCTGGAGGAGCAGAAGTGGTAATCACTCCAAGAAATACAATGTCAAGTACAATGTAGGTTCTCTTCTTGTCCGCTGTCTCTCTCCTACGCTCTGCTCTCATAAGCAGTAAAGGATTTGCAGGCTCTTCCAGATGAGGTTTCTCTTTCAGGCAGAAATTAATTTAATGTAGCTTAATATAGATGCTTTCTATTAGAAAATATTCGTAAATGAATAGCTGTTAGCAAATAGTATAGTGGGAGAAAAGTTAGACTAAGTTCCATTGCAGTTACCATCTTTAGCACCTCTGTTTCTCCTGAGTGATGGAAAGACACATAACCCAAAAGTAATTCCCAGGAGCTTACTTCTCAAAAGCTTCTTCTATGTGCAAAAGAGTGGCACCATTTTAACTTAAAAGGGTAAAAGGTATGCATCCTTCACTTATGGTTAACACAGTTACAGTGATGTGCTTCATTCTCAACATGAGAAGGTGGTAAGGGAAGAGGAGGTTAAGCCATTCAACCTCCTTAATGACTCATGATCTGACTGTTTTCTAATTACATAGGTAACTAATTTCTCTTCCATATGTAAGAGCTGGATACTTTAATCATGTTTCTTGAAGTTGGGACCATTGTAATTGTGCTCATTCTCAAGTGGGGGAAAACATATTGTTTACAGTATTTCTTCACTCATATAACTCATGAGCAGGCACTTTGTTTTTTGTGCAAGTCTCTGTGGTGATCAGAAAAAAAGTTTAGTATAAACAGAACATACAATCAAACTGGATTTTGCTCATAATTTTGATATTTAATAGCAAGCTTTTTTAATACATAGGGGCCATCTGAAATATCACGCGGTAGAGTGCAGATATGTAGGGATGTTTCTAAAAAAATACTAATACAAAGCCTCATTTCAGAGATTTCTTCCTTTTCTGAAGCTTAGGCTAGGCTTTGGGTTTTGTCCTTGAGGTTAAACCTCTGAAAGACGTCGGGATCACTTGATCCCAACTGAAGGACAGAACTCAAATGCCCTTTCCTATATAGTTTCCATTCTGTTTCTCCAGAGCAAAGCTGCTTAATGAATTCAGCTTATCAGTCAAGGCCTCCCCACCTGACTGACTCCCTGGAGGCCTGGCTGTTCCCTGCAGGATTACACAGCACGGGCCACCTGCCTGGGAGTCAAATCAAGGAGAGCAGCTCAACAGGCTTTCTGCCCTGCAGCAGAAACTTCTACAGAATCCACTGACTCCCCTGCATCTGTTTTGGGCTTTTGTGTAGTTTGAAGGCTCAATCCACTCTGTAGTACATACTCTGTAGTCCCTTGAAGGCAACATTTGGTCTTCAGTACCTATGCTTAGGTGAATTCCAGAAGTGTCTAATTTTTTTTTCCCCACATCTTCTCCATGGCCTGTTAGGACCTGCTCATGGATGCTCCTGGACTCTGCACAGAGATGCCAGACTTCTCTTGCATCCGCACAGTTGGCAGAACTAATCCTAGTGAGTTTGTCGTTGTGTTCTTGGGCATTACCACAGAGTCTTCTGCATCAGCTTCTTTTACCCACCCTCACAGAGCTCTCATTCATGAGAGCAAGACCTGTTTCTATTTTCCTCTGTTATCTGAGGGAGTGCTACACCCACCCTGGCTTGTTCAGGAGCAGAAGGGAACATTCAGCGCTTCTGGAGGAAATGGCTTGATTTTGTCTGGAATAATTGAATATTCATTCGTCAGTAGAAGGAGAGGCATATTTGACTGGGAGGGGAAAGCTCTGGATAGCCCCCACCCCACAGATTGCCTCATGGGGAAAGCATAAATGTGGTTAAGGGCAGACACTGGAAGGCTGGTCTTTTTTATCTTTTTTCCTGAAACAGTGTGCCTTATCCTCTTCCCTGTAACAGCAGGCAAGGCACATACGACCATGTTGAGCATCCTCGCCTGAGGGTGGGCAGTGCAAGTTCAGACCCGTAAAAATGCTTTGAAAAAGCCAATCTCTGTGATGAAGCTGAGTGATGGTGAGAGAGGTGCTGCAGTGAAGCTGGCTGATAGTCTGAGCAGCCTCTGCTGCGTGCTGGCTTGGATACCTGGGCTGTGCCAGCTGTGCCACATCCACTGGCCCTTGGCCACCACCCACCGGGCCCTCAACACTCGCCTGCCACTGGATTGAGTGTAATGGGGGCGTGGAGCTGACGCCCTCAGAGGGTCTCAGCAAAATGCTTGTTTATCCTTCTTAGTGCATCTGTTCACTCTGGTAGTAAGCTGTTTATAACATTTCAAACGGTTTTCAGGGATTAATTTCCTTCAAGGGGCTGTTCTTTTCCCCTGGTGCTTTGATAGGTGGAGGTAAACATGTTTTTGTCTGCAAGTAGCTTGAGGGAGAGAGCTGTTCTTACAATGTAAGAGCAGAGGCTGGTTTTAAAACGGTCTCCCATCAGATGTGAACTGGTATCTGCAGGAAAAATCCTGCTACACTGGGGAGTATTGCTCAAACCGCAGACCTGTGATGTGCTAAACACAGTTCAAGCGTTCGGTGTGCGTGGAATCAAATACAGCTTGTTTTCATTTTGTAGGATGCTTTGCATCAGCAGTATCCTCACACTTGGAGGAAAGGGAATTGAGTTTGCAAAACATCCTCTTTCCTGCTGTTATACAAAACTGGACTTCCTCTTTCTAGGGTTTACTCAGTGAGTGCTTTCTGCACTGTCTCAGTCATCTTAAAGCCACTGTCTAAAACTGAAACACGGGTTGCTGGGATATGGTCAAAGCACAGTGTGATCCCAGCAACCCAGTATGATCAAACTATGCTTTTCCACTGCAAAGAAGGAAGGGAGAGAAGGATTTGGATCCACTTTGGAGGTGGAGAGTGGAGTCAAGGTCTCTCTGAGAAGGGAGGTGATTGGTGCTAGGAATTTAGAAGATACCTAAACCTGAAACCTCATTTTCAGTTTTTAACTTAGGTAATAGTAGGTTCTTAGCTTTAGTGCAATCACATTGTCAAAATTAAAGAGCTCACTGATAGTTCCTTTCCCTAATTAAAACATTGATCTTCCTCTGCTGGATACGGTTGGGAAAGGGAAGGATTTCAGCAGTGCCCAGCCTTCCTCTGACAGACAGTTCAATGTCAGGCAGCTGGAAGAGGAATATAACCTTCAATTTAGATGCAAAAGTTTCCATTTAAATTCCAGCATGTAGCCTAAAGATTTCTAGCTCCCGTTGAGTGGCTGACTGGCCATCGCTGGGCAGGTGTGCACTGAATTCTTCATTAGCCAGAGACCCACTCCCCAACTGGAGGCAGCAGGAGCAACTTGGGACTGTTCCTGGGATCTGCAGCCCCAGATCGAGGAGTAAGAGGAGTGTGAGGAGCTCCCAGCAGATGTCTCTGCCATGCAGCAATGCTTCTCCAGAATGCTTTAAATGTATGACAGATACCTGCAGATTCATATAAAGCATATTAACCTTTTGCAATAGTTATCCAAAGTCTTGTAAAGGCGTAAGTCATGAAAATGGTGCCTCATTTTTTCATTACAGTTTATTTAATTGCTTTAACATACCCATTTCACCGAACCTTCGTGAAATAATTTTGAGGTTAACAACGAAATTATTATTTCCCCTTTCATGAATACAGTTGCAGTGATACCAGTATGATGGAACCCAATAGATGTCCAGGAAAAGCAGTCTGGAAGAGAAATGAGATTTTCACAGGTGTCTCTGCCACCTCTCTACTTGAATTTCAGTTGGTTTGCATGCTGATACAGATTTCTGTGGTGTGAATAGTAATAGTAATAATAATAGTAATAGTAATAACCCAGAACTTTTACTGAAGAGACAAAACATTTTGGCACTTGCTAGCCTAGCAACTGAGATTTTCTCCTCCTGCTTCACCATAGTGAGGTGAGTAGGTGTTGCAAGGCTGAATGGCAGCCATGAGATTGGCTGAATTCTCCCCAGCCTGGGTTAGTGGGGCTGGATCGTGTCTTGGCTTGGATTCGTGCTGATGTCTGGAACACATCATCTACCTTCTGCTCAGCTCTGGTGTCCTCTGTTGAATCGGGGAGAATGCTTCTGTGGGGGGTGACAGGAAAACTGATTGCTCGTACAACTGTTTGCAGCACCTCGTTGTACAAGGTGCTGCAGAGTGCAAGCTATAGCTCAAGGAGGATGGGATGGCTGGGAGTCTCATCATCTGCACAAATCATGACAGTGATAATGATAATGAACAAGAGTCCCAGCAGCCTCCCAAGAGGCCGTTTTCTCATTCACGTTGTTGCTGTGCATATGAAATCCATACAGATGTCAGTCAGGCTTGTCAATTTTGTCTATTATAAATGACAACAAAAGGATAAACAGAAGAATGCACTCAAATGTAGCTTCCTTAGCAGCAAGCTCCTCAGGAAAAGGAGAAGAGGTTTTGTGATATGTGTGGATAGAGAAAAGTCCTGCTTTTCTCTTTTTGTGGAGTACGGAGGATGAAGTATCAGAGTATGTATTTTACATTTGTCCTTTTCCTGAAGGTGTCACCTACAGTACTTCAGTGGGTTTGTGCACTGGATAAGAACTTTTTGGGCCTTTACAGTGAATCTTTTGACTGGCACAGAAGAGCTATTTCAGTTATCACTTTGAAGTAGTGTTAGGGTACTTCAGGAGCATCTATGCTATGCCTACTTTCCTTGTCTCTGGCCCAAATTATTTCTGACCCAAGTATACAGGAGAAATAATAGTTTAGAGCACGTATTCGTCTTTACACAGTGTGAAGCAGAGGAACACAGAACATCAGTGACTCCAGAATAGATAACAAGCCTGGATGGCCAATACAGTTTGAAGCAAGATGTCTCAAGCACCATTTCAGAGAGCTCACAACAACATCAGCCTTCTTCCATTATTTTATGGAAAGGAATCTGTATTGAGGAGGAGCAGCAAAGATCTGATGGGATAGAAGTGTCCTTATTTATAACTGCTGTTTGGTCAAAGTGCTGGTGGCATTTGCAAATGATCTTTAGTGTACGTATCTGTCCTGCAGGAACCAGAGTTGCCATTATTGTATAAATAGCCAGCATACTTCATTTTAATGGATATGTAGTTCAAATGCAATGAAGACATGAGCAAGCTCATCCAGCATTATACAAACTCAGTTTAATTTCTGAGTGCAGTATGTGAAACCAACAGCACTTGACAGCACATCCCACCATGATTCTTTCATACTCTAGTCAGGAGTAGAAATGTTGAAAACACAGAAGAAGAAAACTATGTCATCATCAGCCTAAGTCAAGGTCCTTAGTGTTGCTTTGTACCTTCCCAGAACCTCTGGTCAATTGGCATCCACTTCGCATTAGTTGTTGCCTGTGCCAAGGCTTGCAACGTACCTGGAGGGCTCTTAAACCTATTTCTGACAATATTGATGGAATCATTCCGACATTAGTCAGATTACCCTTACAAGACAAGCAAAGATATTAGCCACAGAATGTCTTCTTTTCTCAGCATCACTCCTCCGTGCACTGTCGTGTGAGTAGCAAGTGTCTGTTTTGCCTGGAGACAAGTTTGTTGGAAGCAGATACTGTAAAGTTAGAGCCATTCCAGAAGAAGTATGCACTGCTAGAGAAGATGATCCATCCACAGAAGCATAAATTAGTCTTTCTGTGCAATCACAATAAAATAAAAGTCCCATGCCAGCTTTCTCTCTCTTTCTTGAATGATTGTGCTGTGTGTAGGTCTGCTGGATTGTATCAATACTTTTGTGCAGCAGATAATTCATTGCCATGCTTTTGGCTCAGTCCTGCTGCTCAGCTATGCAAGTGCTTGAAAAATCAGCTATTGCTTATGCACAGCCCAGCACAGTTGTAGACTTTACAAGATATGTGAAATCTGCGCGCCAGCAGATTTGTGGGCACTGAGCCCTTAAGCTTCAGAATATTTTTACCAAATACAAAATACTGATAAAAATGCAACAGTATGTTTATGTCGTGGTTCTAAGAAACATTTCTGACTGTGTGCAAACAGTCTCATTGGGCAGGACTGCTTTTTTTTCCTTCTTCTTTTCATAGCACGTGGCACAAAGGGCGCCGGTGCTGTCGGCATGCTGAGGTGCTCCCACAGTGCCCATAATTGCAATTAAACCTCAGTGTGAGGGAGGGATTTCACAGTCTCAGAAAGACATGGTAGAAGTACATTAATTTCTGCTGAATTTTTGGGACAGAGAGTGCATCTCTTCATATGTTCTGGAGAAGCCCCAAATGCTTCCCATCCCAGTATAACAGCTCTTTTCTTGCTGTCAGTCAGGCCCAAAGTGAGCAGAGCTGACAGATGTCAATTCTTTCAGATTTCCCCTTTCCCAAGGACCTTGACAGCGTCAGCTGCTGGAACAACAAACTTACTCCTTTTTTTTTTTCCCCATACCTGTTTACTCTCACTGTAGCTGTCCCCTCTATCACAAGGAGATGAAGATTCAGTTCGTATCATGCAGCATCAATACTTTACCCTCACTTTGTTGAGAAGGATCCAAGGAACAATATAACATACTACCTGTCCTTCTCTGTCTGCCGTTTACTGCAGTAACCCTCCTCCAGGCTTTCACTTCAGAAGCAGTTGGGTATGACAGAAGAACTGTAGGATAGATACAGGTGCCACACATCTACAAAACCTGCAATATCCATATCAGCAAATTAAAACAAAACCAAATCATAAATAAGGGTTTTTCAATTTTAGTGTTAATGAATAATCCAAATTTAAATATATCTGTGTCAGCATCCTTGTTGCTATCACATTAATTTAAAGCAAAACAATTTTTGGATATCATGCAGTGTATGGACACAGTTACTAATCTGCAGTTTTTTGAAGCTGGATTACACATTCTGGCTCAATATGTGGAAAATATGGGATATCCGGAGAGTTCCAAGGGGTATGTGATTGGGAGCCAAATACTTTAATCTGTTTGGTAATTTGATTTTGTACAGTAGATCTCCCATAAAATAACATTGAGTTGACTGTTATCTGCAGTCACTGAGAGCTAGTAATTTACTGCCATTATGTTTCTTCTTTCTGATTTCTGTGTGTGGTTGAGAATTCTATGGATAAGCCTCTTTCTATGTGACTTTTTTATATTTTAATTTTGAATTGCGTGGCCCTAAAATCTGACCGGACAGACAAGTAAAGCCTTTTTTTTTTTTTTTTATGTTTATTAGACAAAAAACTTTACTAACCTTTCCCCAGTTCTCAGAATTCATCTTTTTTTTTTTTGTGCAGATTGATAGATTTTAGCTCAAATGTGTGATAAAGAGTAGCAGAGCTCTTCCTGTAAAAGGCATTTCTATGAAAAATGCAGTTTAGTTTGCAGCCTGCGATAATGAGATAATTCATGGAGGGCCTGTCAGGAAAATCAGCTTGCCATCTCTGTGCCATTTTTAAACAATGTGTATTATCTATCTTTTTTTCCCCTCCACTTTTGACAGAAACAAGAAGCTTTCTCTATCCTATACTGAAGGATGGCAATGGAAACGGGGGGACAAAAAGCACTTTTCTTTTCATACACAAACATTGCGACTGACTTGAAGGAAGTGATTACTGTTGGGAAACAGATCGACATCTCTACTCCTCCAGCTGGTGACCTCCATCCAGCTGGGTGCTTTGTAGCCTCCCTTGCACCCATGCTGTGTGGCATCACTGGCTTTTCCAGCTCGTGGAGCATCAACGGAGCCCTACACATGGGATGTGGTGAACCACGTGTCCCTCTGGGGGAGTGCACAGTCCAGTAATTCCATCTGGGAGCACAGTCTTTCAGCAGTTAACCAAAAAGTCCATTCCAAGCCCATCTATGCAACAATATTTAGTGCTAAACAAAATTGAGAAAATCAGGACTGGGGAGGAGACTGTTCACGATGAAAGAAAAAGCCTGTGTTTGTTGGATAGTGCTTCAAGCAGCCGAACTGGTTGGTTCAGCCTGCTCTCACCACTGTTATGCATTTTGAATGTCTATTTTCCAACTTTTATTTTTCAATACAGAATAAATGGTTCGTCTGCAATTTCATTTAAGTTATTCTATGTGACTATAACATTCTGCTTGTCTATCTGAGCAGGCTCTGGATGGCAAAATGGATAGAGGATCTCAGTAGTTACAGAAGGAAAAGCCATATTAGACTGGAGTCCATCATCCTATAAGGGCATGATATAACACTGTGCCAGAGGCAATATCTGATATTAAACTGACATAATACAGAAGTGTTTTACACTATCTTAAATTATAATGAGAGAGAGCAGCCCGGGAGTGGATTTCTTGTCGGTGCAGTAGCCGGGTTACCTTATGAGCAAGAGGTGATGCATAGACTATGACAAGGAACAGACTGCTGGGTTAGTTCAGGCAGTTAAACCTTCTCCAGCATCAGCCCTGCACATTTGGGACTGTAAAGTCCTGGGCAACGTGCTGTTACACTGCTGGTGCATGCTGCGATCCCGTCAGCCCTGGCCAGCCGAGTGGAGGGGCCTGCTTCAGTCCTTGGGTCTTGAGACAAAATCCATCAAAGCCGAGTGGGGTTTTTTTGCCCGTTGTTTTGGAGCAGGGCGATGGCCGGCTCCGCACAGCCCCGGAGGAAGGACTCGGTGCCGCGGTAGGTGGCACTCTGTCCCCAGGCAGCCCCGCTCCCCCGCGGGACGCGCTGGGCAGCTGGAGGTGGCGGGTTTGTGCTCAGCATCTGAAAGCAGCCCTGGTGTCTTGCTGGGAGGATGAAAAATCCCATGGCATGTTTGCGGAAGAAGAGAGATGAACTTTTTGGCATCCTGGCTCGTCCCAAAATTAAGTGGATCTATTCCACTTAATTTCTCCCACATTTTAATTGGCTCAGATGTAACTGGTGCCTTGCTTCTCCCAGACTGAAGCAGGCTTTGGAATAGCACTTTAAACATACATTCTCCCACCCCCCAAATGTGAAGTAAACCAGCATTTAACAGTGCTTGTTAATTTGTACTGCACATTAATGCAGTTGTGGAAACTGACACAGTACAAAAATCCTCTCTCATAACTATTTTCTGCAGATCTTTTTTTTTAGTAGAATATGAAATCATGAAATAGAAATGCTTTTATATTCTGCTGCTAGAGATCTTACTGAGAGACAAGGAATATCTTCAGTGCTGTGCTTTAAACTCTCACAACAGTTTTTTTTCTCTCAAAACACTTGTAACAAAAATACATTGCACCAGGTGCCCTGGTTTCATTTCTGCATGCTCTCTTCTCAGAGGTTTCACATAACTCAGAAATGGAAAGTCAAACTACGCAGCGTGAATTTGCTGCTGATGGGCATATACACAGGGGTAGACTAATAAAAATACAGCATTTCTTCTCAATACAGTGTACATTTCCAGTGCTGAGTAAATACTAAATACAATGGCTGAAAGACCCTGTTACTAAGGCAACCGACTCCCATGTTATCTTTAAATATATATACATAATCCTTCTGCTGCTTGAAAAGAAAAATTCTTGTCAAGATTTGGTGAACTGAATTCTTGATGAGATCTGTCTTACAAAAGGCCAAATATTGTGGTGGTTAGTTTATTTCAGGACTGAAAATTAACTCAGCAGCAACACTCCAGCATAGAGGGTATCTGAAAGCCCAGAACTTCATGGCAGACCCAAAACATCCTTGGGACAATCTGGTTTCATGGCATGTGGCCTGCACAGTACATATATTCAGTGGACCTTGGACTGGACAAGTTTGCAGCTTCTTACACCTCACCATGCTTTCAGCGAAGTACTACAGGTATTAATGAGGTCTATGTTCAGGGTTTAGGAGTTACCTTTTAAAAGAAAGAATATTTAAATAACTCCAGCTTAGTGCCTCATCCCAGCAGCTCGGGACACTAAATGAAGTTATCTATGAAGGCGTTAATCAGCCCCACGTTTCTGAAGAGCAGGTATAAAAGGGGTCACAGAATAAGCTTGAGGAGAAAGGTGAGACTTTCTCCTCCAAGTGAAGTCTTAACCCCAGTTTGTCTGTCACAGATGTAAGTTGTGAGGCAACTCATCTTCTCTGTTAGGTCAGAACTGGAGAAATTCACCTATGTGGCACAGAGATCTCTCACTGCTTTGCTTTGCTTTTTTTTTTTGACACTGAGAGGAGGGTCTGTCCCTTCTCTCATATCATGTAATAAGGTTAGGAGGTCCTTATCCGTGTCCCTCAGCTGGGTTGCTCTCTCTCCATGGCTTGAGTCCAAGTACTTTCAGCTCTTTTTGACATCTCAAAAGTGACACCATCCTGTTCCCATTTTTAGAAAATACCAGGGATATGCTGAGGTTGAGAAAAATCCTTGCTCCTAAATAAGCTGTTCTGGATGAAACTTTTCTTGTCTCATTTCTTTCCCAGTCTTTTCAGAGGTTTCCCTAGTGTGGTCGTGAAGGCGGTGCTTGTAATTAGGGAGACTCATCGTTCCAAGCACAATTGACACAGTCCTTTTGTCAGTTATCCCCCAATAGGGATAATAGTATTTTATCCTTAAATCCAAAGGTTAAATGCGTTTTAACCAAAGTGCCTAAACCCGATGCTTAACTGCTATGTAAATGAGGTCTGCCCCATACAGTCTTCTTCCTGGCTCACCAGCAGATGCTTGAGGAATGCACCCTCCCCTTGGAGGCCTCCGTCCATCTGGAGTTCCCAAGCAGCCCTTAGGCTTCTCTTCTCCCTTTTCATCAACAATAAGCTCCTTGCTCTCAAAACCTTCAGGGAATGTGGATTATGCAGGCATGGAAATGGGATTTTTAGTAACAAGTGGCCAAATGTTCAGACATCTCCTCTAAAGACATTTGTGCTTCTGGTGAAAAAAAGAGTCTGATCCCAATAAGGAATCTATTTCTAAATTAATAATAATTTTTAAACCCCCTTAAGTCTGAGATGCATTAAAATACAAGGTGACATTTGAATATGTACTGTGGGTCAGACTCTGATGCTCTAGGGCACACTGAGTACTGTTTTACTTGCAAGTAGTTCCATTAATTTCAGTGACCCAGTTATGGAGTAAGACACCGCTCAGCAAGAGAAAAGATGTTTAAAATCTGCCCACAATATTTGATGATAATTTGATTTCTGTACTGCCTTCCAGACCCAGTCACCCCGTTCTGCTTTCACCACAGTGCAGCATCTCTTTCATAGATGCTGACATCTCTAGACGGCTGTCAGCCTTTGTGATGAAGAATATTACAATAACATTGCAGCTGTGTCAATGAAGCATTCATGAAGATGGTATTTTTTGAGTGATTCTTGTAAAATTCCATGGATTTTTCTCTTTTAAGTTGATATTCAGGTTTCTGAAACTATGGTAACTTCTGCGTATTTGCATATTGTAGGCTGTGCAGCCACAAATGGAGGTAATTGATTTTCTCCCCAAAGTAATTTGGTGCTCTTCACTTCAGAGATCATCCTTTGGATTATCGACTCCCTATTATTAGTCATTTGCAAAATTATTGCTATGGCTGTGAGGTTCATAGCCCTGCCAGACTTTTTGCTTCTTTTCCTCAGGGTCTTCTTCCTGACCAGGAAGGTTTTAATCCTCTTGTATTTGGGGGGGGGGGGGGTGGAAATCCAGCTAGCTGTGCTGGCACCTTCTTCCATAAGGCTGACATTTCAAATCAGTTCTTTATCAGCACATGCTTCTTGCTTGCCTTTACGATAGCCTCAAAAAATGTTACAAAGAGCTTGGTCAGTGATGATAACCTCTCCAGAGCACTGACCTACAGCAAGGAGAGGAGTGTTTCCCAATGACTACAGTATAGTAGCAAATAAGTAGTTTGTGCTTGCACTTGACTACACTGTCAGCCTTTTCAGTGTTTCACAGTTGGACTAACACCCTGCTCATGATAGCACTGCCCCATATTTGTTCTGTTTCAAATAAATTTATAACTTCAGCATAAACCCTCGCTCTAGGCTGAGTCGTACATTAACATTAATTGTCTTATTTAGCCCAAAATTTTCAAAATTATCAGAATAGCTTTTGAAGATTCAGAGTAGACCTAGTGTGGGAGCCTTTTTGGTTTGGGTTGGATATTCTTTTAATGACAAAAAGTGAAATTGATGTTTTAGAAAAATTTCACCGAACGTCTTGATAGTTATTAGACTTCCAATGGTTGCTTGTACTGATTTTCAGAGCATTTAGAACTTCACAGAAATGGTAGCGGTAATCTAAATTTAAGGTCCTATTTGAGTTTCAGATACGGGTATTTCTGTTTGTACTCTATTTTCATAGAAAGAAAGTAGCATTTCTCAGGCTCTGCAGTGTTCTAAAACTGCAGATAGCAGTAGGAGTGATTTAGTGCTTCAATCACCATTTGCAATTCCCTGCTTGTGCCTTTGTTGTTTTCTGGCTTGCAGTTAAGGTAACCACTGAGTAGAAAGGACCTGGTTTTAGTTGTGCAGTTGTATCTGAACTAGGCATAGGGGTGAAATGATGAAGCTGTCACAGTAGCATCCGTGTCAGTAACACAGTTGGCCATCCGTGGCACTTCCAAATTATTCTTTTGGTTGTAAGTCATGCTTCCTGCCTCCTCAAGTGAGCTTCCTGCCTCCACCCTCCTCTGGGAAAACTAATGTAAAACCAGAACCCCAAAATTTATATAAGGTTTTACTGACGTCCCAGTCATGACTTCCTTAGTGTTGGAGAAACACTGATGTGGAGGCATGGTGTTTTGGGACAGAACATGGAATAAAAGTAAGGGCTACTTATCAGTGACTACTGATAGCATTTCTTTTGTTGCATAGTGTTAATTTCAGCGGTATTCATATACATGTGTGTATACACAAACCCTTCATTTTCTGCTGAATTGGTAGCTTTCTGTTTATTAGGAGCCCTTGTTGTCTGCCTTTGAGGGGCTCAGGAACATCTCTGTGCAATGAAGAAGGGCTCTGTATCTCCTTAGTCTTAGCCTAGCTCTGATAGATGGCACTTTCATCTCAGCCACATATTTCTCTGGTAAAGGTGATTCTGCAAACTTTAGAGTAAACTTGTTCCATTGCCTAAGTTTTCCAATAGTTATAACATTTACCTAATATTTAATCTAAATTCCCCCTTGCTGCATCTTAAACCCATTACTTCTTGTTCTGTCCTTGTTCTCTAATGAGAATAATTGGTCTACGTCCTCTCCATAACAGCCCTTTGCATATTTGTAGACAGTAATGCTTCCCCTCAGTCCTCTTTCCTCCAGACTGAGCAGCCCCTGCTCTCGTAACCTTTTCTCAGAGGTCTTATTTACTAACTCTTAAATCATTTTTGTTGCTCTCCTCTGAACTCTCTCCAATTTCTCTGTCTGTTTTAAAATGCAGTGCCCCAAAATGAATGCCATTCTCCGAATGAGGCCTAGCCAGTGCTAAGTAGAGCAGAATAATTATCTTGCTTGTTTAACATGAGGTATTCCTCAGCACGGCTCTCGCCTCGTCTGCCAGAGCTCGGTCCCCTGGCCTCTTCGTCCATTTGTTATCCTTTGTAACCCTGCAGAAAACAGGAGCTTTCTAATGCAACGTTTTTAGGGCAATACCAAATAAATTAACTCCTGATGTCTTAATTGCTCCCCTTGCCAGATGGGAGGCACTTCCGGCATGGCGGAGCAAGAGGCGGCTGAGCTGTGGGGTCTGGGGGAGCTCCGGGAGGCTCTGAGGTCCCTCAGCCCACCCACAGGTGCTCCTTGGCACAAGTCACTGGTCTCCAGCCTTGCCCTCCCCTTCCCCACGCCTGCCCAAGGCCTGTGACCTCCCACACCTCCCCTCACACGTGTCCCACCTGCCCACGGTGTCCCCCACAGCCGAGATTCTTTCCCCATGTGCTGGTAATGAAGGGAGACCAGTGTGGCCATGACCTGTGGATGCTCCCAGCCCCCAGGAGGCGTTTCTTGCTGAAGTGGTTCCAGCTTGACTGTCCCCTTCAGGCAGGCACGAGGCTGGAAGTGCCACTGCTGTCTCCCCACATGTCCACACAGTTCGATGTCACTCTCAGGTAAAACCAAGTGCCTATCCCTGGTTCCTGCAAACCCACATCACAGTGCTGACCGACAACCCGCCTTTGGGTGAGATGCACTCCACCATTTTTAGTGAGGGTTCACCATTGCCCTTTTGGCCCCTGGGAGTCAAGCTTTTGCAACCTGGTTTTCCCAATGCACTGCAGCCCTGGAGAACTGCATAGGGAGCCTCCCATGACTGGGAAGGATGGAGAGGTCTGGAGAGAGGTAGCTGGCTGCCAGCACGCTGGTGACAGAAATATCAGGTTCAGAGGAGGAAGAGCACATCAATTTTTTCATTCACACTCAGCAAGTGGAGGATATATTTAGTTTAATTCGGAAAAAGTTATCAAGACAAGGGGTTTTATTTTGTTTTCATGCCCATGCCAAGAATGGTTTGCTGGAGCATCGTTCCTGATGTTTGTTTGGGCCCTTGGTATGAAAGGTTTGAGGGATGAGGCTGTCCAGCAGCATGGGAACTGCAAGGGCAGCATGACTTCACAGCTGGTGGCTCACTGCTGGTGACAGGCAGGCACTGTTTTGAAGCTCCCTTGCAGATAGAAGCTGAGAGGTTATTTCCAAATTCTGTACCAGCTCACACCAGTGAGAGCTGAGGTGCTGATACCCTGATAGGTGCATGATCCAAGGAGAATGCAGGCAAACACAGGATATCACTTGTAACATCGACCACTACAGTTTTGCTTAGGAGCCTTTAGCAAAACTTGTCTCTTTCCATTATAATTTACGCCCATAATACAGGGACAGTGATACTTTCCAAGGAGTGCCATGTGACATACATAAAATGTTTGGCAGGCTTTGGAGCCGAATCCAGAGCCCTTTCTTTCAAACATCCCCTTTGACTTTGCAGAGCTTGGTGTCAGCCCTGGAGACCCTCTGACTGGAAGCGCTGCTGAAGATGATTACTTTTTTCAGAGAGCAAGACAATACCTGCTGACACACTGTTTTGCCTGCAAAGAATCAAAAACTCAGTGAATGAATTCTGCATAAAAGTTCCGGTCTCAGACTTCAAGAGAGAATGTGAGTGGTAAAAATACACCAGCATCTCAGGCTCTGTGTTCAGCGAAGGCACCAGGCCAGAGATTCATCTTTGCTGAGTCCACGTTTGTTGAAGCAGAGTGAGGAACTGGTTATGACTTCCTAACTCTGTGTCTGGCTGCCAGCCCACAGCCAGAACGGGGAAGCCGGAGAGCTGCTCTGACACGTAGCATCTAAGTGTGTCCCAAGGAATACGCATGGTACAACCTGGGCACATCCCCTGCGCCCTTCTTTGCCTTTCTTGTCTCTTGCCTCCCTTGCTGACATGCCCCTTGGAGCAAAAGTGGCCAGGGAGAAGCAGCAGCGCACTCCGAGGGGACATTTCAGCGCTGGCAATCAGTCGTGCATGCAGGTATAGCACAGCTCCTCTCTTTTACCTCGGCACCTCTGAAGCGATGCAGGGAATGTGCCCAGGATTTACGAGGCTCGTGCTGAATGCAGCCAGCATCATTGCTTGCTACATTTTTCCAGATCGGTGCACCAGTATGCTGCTTAATAGACCTCTGGCATAATGTGCAACGGGACTAAGCTCTATACCTTAGAGCTAAAAATGAGGAGGCAGGAGGAGATGAACAGCATAGTTGTTTTTCATGCTGCTTGAAGTGAAATTACACAGGAAGTAAGTCACCTCCTGAAGAGACTAGACACAAGAGGAGTTATCTCTCTTGGTTAAATTAAAAAGAATGATTAAATGCCAGATAGTGAGAGCACGTCAGGCAAATCCCACACAAGCACTTTTCTTGCTAATAAAGGAACCATGTAAGTTACCAACTGACTTTAAAATGATTGAGAAAGTATAGCTGTAAAAATCACTGCTGCTAATTTACCTTCTGGCAGGTGTAGGAGGGACCATCTTTGGCTCAGAGTAGTATTTGATGCAGTATTACAATACTGTAGCTTGTAAAAAGTGCCTGAACATGTGAGGACATGGTGTCTGGGTTGCTCCATGCTTGACTGCTGAACTTGAATGGCCCTCACAAAAGCTTCACATATTGAGCAAAGAACTGTGAAACCCAAACCCAGTTGACAGCATAGTCTGCTGTCTCTTTTGGCTTTGCAAAGGTATGCAACACTGGATTCACATAAACTGACTGAAGAAGGGTACACTGGAGCAAGACCTCTTCAAACCTCTTCTCAAATCCAGCATCTCTTTGGCATTTCTTGTTAGCCAGGGTCAATACACATGCCAGAGGAAATCCTTTTCCCAGGGAATTTCTCTTGCTGTCTCAACACTAACCCTGTTCTGCCTCAATCACAGCAGGTAAGCTGGACCACTATGGTCCCTTCAAAGCATTACAGGGTTTTCAGCACAGCCTACATAGCAAATATCTCTGTATCAGATCTTGTACCCAAGGAAAGACATTTTTTTTCATCTTTCTATTTTTGTCCCTTTTACTTCTCACCAGCTAGCACATTACTCATATTTAAAGGAAAAATACAATTCATTTTAAAGACTGTCCTACTCTGTATGAAAACCTTTCCATTCATCTCAGCAAATATTGTCAGGTTGTAAACTGAAATACTAAGGGACAGTCCCATAGGGAAAGGCATTCATCCCATCTCTAAGCTCCCTGATTCTGGAGTTTAGCAATTTTCTACCTAGCAAAAATTTGCCTCTGACAAGAAATATGTGCAAGGGTTTTGTAACTGGGGTTTAATTGGAACTAATCTGTACAAAACCTTCTCCCACAACCCTAGATTCGTCATAAAGAGGAAAGAACTGCTATATTACAGCAGAATAAAATTGTCTGCACAGAGACCTGGCACAGTACTACTGCACCAAATGGGCTGTTTCACGCAATCAAGCCTTAAGTTAAGACCTAACACCTATGGGCCTTTCAGCTCCCCAGTCAGTGGGAAATTTGGGGGAATTTCTTCATAGGCTCCTGCTCTTTCAAACTCCCAGTATTACCACAAATTCTCTGACTCAATGGAATAGTAGTAAAAATAAAGGGGGGGGGGGGGCTGTGAACTCATCTCTCTGGTGTCCCAGGCTGGAGAGAGAAGCACAAAAACTTTATTATTCAGATCAGCTCCCTGTCTTTGGTTACTGCTCTCACTGCTGTCTGAGGGCAGTAGGAGAAGGAGAACACCACAGCCTCACATTTTCAGTTCATATCAAAAGCTGACCAAGCCAACTTATCCTCTTTCTCCCCCATCCTTATAACTTTTATGGGATAGGATGTGAAGGGATCAAACATCTGTTATTATACCTTGCTCCTTTGAAATATATACTTCCAGTTGCCCATATCTGCTTTGCTACTCGGCTCCTAACAACGTGATTGGCCATCTATAACCCTTTTTAAAAATAACCTTTAAAGGATGAATGGGACAGAAAACCCTTATATCTTTTAGAGACCAACCCTAAAAGAAGATTCCTTCTAAATCCATCTATTCCAGTTAATAGGGTTTGGCACAGCCACTATGTCTGCTATTCCAGACCTTAAAAGATAATTTATAACAGAACTTTGAATGTTTCCTGGCTCAATGCATTTTTTAATATACTGGATCATTTGCATTAGTGTCTCTGTTCACCTTATATTTCATGAGTAAGTAAATTGTGGAAGGTTAACCTTTTCTATAAAAAAATAGGTCTTTATGTGGAAGTCAATATTGGCACAGTCTGTAGAAGAACTGTGTCTCATCTGTCTGAGTGAATGTGTTGTCTGGGGTTCATTGCAATTCTTTTGGTTTTACACAGCCTTTCTTTCTTTCTTTTTTCTTTTTTTCACCCTAAAGCTAAAAAAAGAAATTTAATAAACTAACATTAGTATCAAATTCTTTAAATTGTCGAGTCATGCTCTGGCTGGCTTTTCCCCCTATATAGTGCTGTGCACCACAGTTCACACATTTATGCTTACAGCACATCCCTTCTTGACTAATTTATAGTATTTAAAAGCTTAGTTGATCTTGTGGGCTGCTTGGTTGCTTGGTGCTTAAGTGGACTCTTGGCTCTGTAGCAGTGATTCCAGGTCTAGCAGGCAGCAGTGTGCCCCCTCAGTGTTTGATTACTACCCTACTCATCCAAGGACATAACTAGCAGTATGAAAGATTTCTCCAAAGACTGATGCATGCAATTAACTGAATTACTTCAACAGGGTGTGGATAGGATAGATTTAAAGTGGAACCTGTTACTGTGCCAGTGGCTGGATGAGGATCCTGCTGTGCCAGTCGAGGGGGAAGAAAATCCTTCTCTGCCAGTTCTCAATGAAGAAGTTCTTGCTGTGACAGCAGATCTAGCTCACACACTTGATTTAATGCCCTCAATTACCATATCTTTGTAATTATCATCCATGTCTGATAAGTCTTGTGGAAACTATCAGATCTTGAGTAGAGGATCTAGGAGACTTGTAAGAATATAATGTCTTGAATTGATCTTTCTGTTTAATGTTTCATCACTCTACTACTGATTGATCATTCTTTGAATAAAATGATAGCATAGCTGTATGCCAACACTAGTGATTCATTTTCACTTAGCTAATCAAAATGTTGTTTCACAAGACCCTGATGATGTTCAGTATGCCTTTTAGGAGGTATCACCTTACACCAAGCTGGCTGGCTCAGATGGTCTATTTCTTATTCTGTTACCAGACCAAACCGTGATTTATGAGGTGCAAGTAGTTCTTACGGGAGTACAGATCTTTGATTGCAAACTTTCTCAACTAGTGAGAAATCGTAGCAAATATTTTTTTTTTTTTTTTCAGTTGAAGGAACTGCAGCATCTCTGCATACCCTGGATCAATACCTCCACATTTTCTCTTTTTACATGTAACTTAAGGATTAGCAGAAGATTCTAATCTGGTCTGTACAGATCAGACACTCATTGTTAGCTAGGCAAGCCAAGCATATTGTTTTCACCCTATCTCATGATGGAACCATAATGCTAAGATTCAGACACTGATTTGTTTTTAGGAGGTCTTCTTCTAGCAATGTGAAAAAAAACAAAAAGCAAATTTTTTGCTGCCTCTGTAGTCATGAAGTGTGTTCATGTTTGTAGCTGAATTTTGAAAGCACATACCCATCAGCCAGGGATGTGACTCTTACCTTTTTATGAGTGGTAGTTGTTCTTTTTACTACTGTAATCCTGGTAAGTTAAACAGTGTAATGCAGTTTGATGTTTGCTAGAGCAATGAAGTGGTGAGTAAAGATCACCTTTAGGAAGAATTAAGCACTGAAGTAGGATAAAGCAGTGAGTCAGGATAGTCTAATGTAGTAAAGAGACTGCAGTTTTCAGACTACAATTGTAAGCAAGTACTTCGTAGGCCTTAGGGGCACAGGTGAATTTTACCCTGAAAACATAGCATTTTCCTACAGGTTTATGTCTGATATAATTATGTTCTCAAGGTTTAGCTTTTTTATTTTTTCATATTCCATGAGCCTCAGTAGCAATAATGCTGGAAAAAAATTGCACTGTAGCACTGAACACTGTCTGCCTGCAGCAAAGACAAAGTTCATAAAGGACACAGAAAGCACAGAACCCCTGTTAACCTTCTGAGAAGGAAGGTGTGTTAGTACACGCCAAGAAAGCAATCTTTTTTCCCCCTAGGTCTTTGTACAGTCCGATATGTTTTCTTTTCTAAAGAAAGAATACACCACTGTAGTCACTTTGTAACTATCATAAGCTTCAAAAAGATTGTAGAAGATTCTGGCAGGGCCAGAATTTTGTTTCATGATGTCAGCCACCCCTTTACCCATTATATTTTTAAGAATTGACTTAAACAGCCTCTTAAATACTGACAGGTTGGATATAAGACTGAATCAATGGTCAGTGTGGTCAGTGGCTGGAATGGCCACTAGAGGATGTCCTGCAAAGTGATCAATAATCCATATTGGTTCTTTGGTTTTTTGTTTGGTTTGGATTTTGGTTTGGTTTGGTTTTGTGGGGGGGTTTTTTTGTGTATCTATGTGTGTTTTTTTATTAATGATGTAATGATTAGCATCTGAGAAAACAGTGTTTCTCTAAGTCCAGTGATTCACCCATATTTTTGAGTGTGATTGCAAATATTCCCATTTAAAGTGTTATGCATATGCCTTTTTCACAGACCAATATGTCAGATTTCTACCCACTTGCCTTTGTTTTCTACAACATTGATGGTCCTTCGAGTTAGTGATGCTTGTGCAATTCCAGATGAGAGCTCCCAGTGCCCACGTGGTACCACTTCTTCCTGATTAAGCAGAACAAGTGAGCACCTGATTGACTTTTACCATAAATGCTGACATTCTGCAGCCAAAGGGGAGAGGGGAAAAAAACCCCTTTGATAATGTTTAAAGCACACAGGCCATTTTCAGCAAGGATTTCCATTTCAAGAGATTTGTTAGTGTAGTCTTGGATTAGTGTATGCATCGAAAGCTTTACTTAGGAAGATTTTCATCCTTTGAGGCACACACATACCAAAGCTCTTTGTTGTTCTGAATCCATGATTATGTGCTGAATAATGAATATTTTTAAAAGCTTTATGCAGCCACACTGTGACACCTTGACAATTTCAGCCAATCTCGCTGTCTTTTTTTTTCTTTCTTTTTTTTTTTTTTGACATTTCCTAACATAAAACTTTTAGCAAAGACTTTTAGCAATTTAGAAGTTCTTCAGTGTCAGGCAACCGAATTGCTGAGATGCTGATTTAAAAAAAAAAAAAAGGTATCTTATGCTGATTTTGTTTTAGAACAAGCTGACTAGCTGCAATTGAGGTTAATTGACCTTTATAATGGATACACAGGACAGTACTAAAGCTGTATACATAAACTGCAAGTTTATTTGATAGCAAATTGTGTTAATTGACATTCATTGTGCATCTTTCTGTTGTTTATTGCTAGTTGCTCATGTGAATAGTTTGTTGATATTAAAGATAGGACAAACATTTGTTTCAGATAAATAGGATTTTCAGTTGAATAGGTTTTAATTAAATGATCCCCTGTTCTCAATTTTGAAGTTATGAAGTACTGTACAGTATATAGCTAAACCTGTTATCTGGGATCTTATATTGTCAAATATGTCTTACACAAATTTGTTTATTTTTGTCAAGTAATGCCTAATTTTTCTGCCAGTTGGGCAAGATTTAGGTCTTTTGCCAAAGTAAAAGATAAAATTACAGTGTTACAGAGACTAAGTTTATGCAAGAATTATAGGTGGTTGGTCTGTCTCACAGGACAATCCAGTGTTACAGCAAACACACATTCACTGCCATGTTAGAACTGTAAGTGAGAGGATATACAGCTTTTCTCATGCACAGGTCCTGTTCTGCTGGACACTCAGCCATCATCTTTCACAGACCTCAGTAAACACCTGTAGGGCCTGTCCCATATAGCCACAGCCTTCATGCTTTTCACAACATACAGTGCTTTTAATCCCTTAGCTAAGTTTTAAATATGTCCACAAATTAAATTCAAACCAGTCAATTTTCCCATTGTTTTCCTCTAATGAAATGAAGCCGTAACTGGTAAAGTCACTCTTGTGATGGCTTTCCCTCCACTCTGAAAGCAAAATAAAAAAAGCAACCCCTCCAAAGCCCCAGATGGAAGCTCTTTCTAGGTTACAAAGCCTGTTTTGCTTAACAAATTTAAAATGAGCAAAGGCTGATAATAGATTTTGCCTAAAAAAAAAAAAAGGCAGAACTAAGACAGGTAGATGTCCTGTAGGCATGTACATAGCATTAATTGAGTGGTGCAGAGCTATTAACTATTATAGTCTTTTATGTCCTTCTGATACTTCATCATTGTCTTTAAATAGCCACATAGCTTGAAACATTGACAAGGAAGTGAAATATGTATTTTCTGTATATTTTTACCATAGAGAGGTTTAAAGAGGAGTAACTGTTTTTCAGTAAGTTACATTTTATTTTAATATGCTGGTGTAAAGAATGATGCTAGTCATTCACCTCTTATACTAGAGAGATGAGAGTAAACTTAGGAAGCAAAGCATTTAGGTAAGATACAGAGAGATTTCTTTAAAAGCATGCAAGTTCCTCGGTTTTACTGTATTCATTTTTCTCTAAAGTGTTTTTTCACCACATGAGTGGCTTTCTCTTTCCATTTCTTATACATTTGCACTCTCTAAAGTTTAAGGTTATTGCCAGTAGTATTTTAAGAAGTGCTTTCCCTGGAGGATGTTTTTTTGATAGCCAGCAAGGGACTGCTCTCAAATATGATGGTGAACATTTTAGAAAGATTTGTGATATAATGTGCATCACAGGCACGAGGACCTTGTTTCTTTTCAGAGAAAAGTAACAAAAGGCTGGGGCCTGATTTTCAGCTCTGTTTGAGCTAACCAGCTGCAGGAACAGTCACTGAGACCTGGCATCTGAGTGAAGCAGGTCAGTAGTGTCCAGGTGAGGGTGCTTTAGAAACAGAGAGTAGAAGCAGTACAGGATCTCTGTCCTGCTGGCAGAGTACACACTGCTGTATTCAAACTCGATCCCAAGTCACTGAGTAACTCTTAATGCTTGTGTGTTCATTTACATTCAGGGGAGCTGTGATTCACACAGTTTGGTTCCTTCTTTCTGCAGGAAAGCTAAGGCTTGGGGACGATTAAGTTTGAAATCCTCCCATGTCCTCCCCCAGCCATATGGATTTGACTGGTAGCCAAACAGTGTCAACCAGCTTGTCCACAGTCTGTCAAAACCACCCTATGATCCTGCACAGTCTTGACTTGTCTCCATGTCCTAATGATGAGTTGCACAACATGTCTACACCTCTGATGTTCCACCCTAAAAACCCATGTATGGCACACAATAGTGTGGCAATGGATTTGCCATATGCAGGATGGAAAAAGTCCTGTCAGAGATGGACTGGTGAGGAAAACAGCTCTAATGTTATAGAAACAGAAGTTTTTACTGTGGTTTAAACATGTTTCAAAATGGCTTTTTGTATTTTCTGCAGTGTCACTGTCTCCTTCTTCCCGACACCCCCTGTGAAGGACTATTGTCTCACACAAGGTGTCCTGGGAAGGTGTCCTGAGGTGTTTCTCATTGGACCTTGTCAACCCCTTCCTGTGATTGGGTATTCCTGTAAGCCCCTTGAGACTTCTAATTGGTGAGACTTCTAACCTGTGATTCTCCCTAACCCTATAAATGTAACATCCCCAACAATAAACTCTCTCTTGCCTCCTCTCCACGCCCGGTGTGCTGTCTCTGTGCCTGCCATGGAACCATGTGGGTGCTGGGGGGAGGGGAGGGCACCTCTCCCCTCCAGGCTCAGGGCCAGAAACCCCTGAAGAAACCCCTGGAGTTCCCTTTCCCCATCCCTCAAGACGTCGGAATGGTTCTTCAGATGGAGATGGAACTAGAACTGGGCCTCCCCACGTTGTGGGTGGGGAAAGGGATCCAGACAATAGGAGAGCCCTTCCATACATGGGAAAGTAATAGGACAATAGTAAGGGTTGCTCTAATCTTCACTCACTGTAAGCACAGAGGACCCATGGAGAAACAAACTCCGAAACATGAGATCCCTGAACATGGATCATTTGAGAAAGCCCAGGCTTTGCCACAGCCCCATGTCAGAACACCAGTGAGTAGGGGGGTATTCATGTGTTTGGTTGGCATGGGGAACGGGCCTTAGGAGGTGAGGGCATGTAGGCTCTGCCCAAGGAACATGCACACTCTGGGACACTGGCCAGGTTTAACTTCAGCAGCCGAGGTATATGAACCGTTAAGGAACACCGCTTGCCCTCCAGCCCTCTTGTCCCTCATTTGTGTATGAATTCTTGGCACAGGCAGATTTTCTGTGTTCTTACTGTCAGCAGAGAGTTCTCATGACTAGCAGAGATTTCTAGGCATGTCAGAACAGATTCTGCCAAGACACAGAAAATGAAATGACCTTCTCAAACACTCCAAGCCTATCATGGACCTCCTCCCACCTGTTTCCTCTTTCAAGAGAATATGTATTTCCCAAGAAATTCAGGTTCATTGCGGTTACTGCTGTTAATTATGCATACATGATGCAAATCAGTAGATTTAACAGTTGTGTTAGCTTGAATTTATTACTATTTCCCAGTCTCTTTTGCCATGTACTTGTAGTGGCATTTGTTGGCCTTTCCTAGACAGGAGAAAATAGAAGGTTTGTCACCACTTCTTTTGGTCTTATAAGGAACCAGCCTTCTCCTAGGGTCATAGAATCATAGAATTATAGAATCATTTGCATTGGAAGAGACCTTAGAGATCATCTATTCCAACCCCTCTACTGTGGACAGGGACATCTTTCACAAGACCAGGTTGCTCAGAGCTCCATCCAACCTGGCCTTAAACACTCCCAGGGATGGGACATCCACAGGTTCTCTGGGCAACCTGTTCCAGTGCCTCACCACCCTCACAGCAAAGGATTTCTTCCTAATATCTCATCTAAACCTACTCTCTGTCAGTTTGAAAACATTCCTCCTTGTCCAGTCACTACAGGCTCTTTAAAATAGTCCCTCTCCATCTTTCCTGTTGGCTCCCTTCAGGTACTGGAAGGCCACAACTGGATCACTCTGAAGCCTTCTCTTTTCCAGGCTGAACAACCCCAATTCTTTCAGCCTCTCCTTGTAGGAGAGGTGCTCCACCCCTCTAATCAACTTTGTGGCCTCCTCTGGACTCCCTCCAACAGGTCCATGTCCTTCCTGTGCTGGATGCAGTAAAAGGCTTGACAAAGTCAGTGGCTGATTGTCAGCCTGCAGCAGGGATTCCAGCCAGTGCCAGACCTCTGGCCAGCCCTCAGGACTTTAGAGGCAGAAAAAGAGCTACAGGTTTATGAGTTCATCATGTAAGGCAGGCACTGGGGATATACAAACTGAAAGCTCTACACAGATGTATTATAGGCTCTTCTACGTTCTCCTGAGCTGTAGGCAAATATCTGCTTATTGCCTACCAGGAGCCAAGGTGAACACCTCATGCAGGAACTCTTAGACCAAAAGAATATGCTTATACCATCCTATGTCTTGTGTTCCTGGAACTGACCGAAGAGCACAGAGCAGCAGTACAATATACACAGCCCACAGACCTCTGAGCATGACGCAAATAATCTCCTCAGTGGTTAACGTAGCCCAAAACCTCATCTTTGAGCTGTGAAAAAGAGGCAGGAGGTTTGCCAAGCTGTTACTATACATGTCGAAATTACTTCTCTCTGACATGACAAAAGAGCCAGGCATGTGTTTGTGTGTGTATATATGTGTTTATCTGTGGGCAGAAAGGACTATATGGATCTTGACTTGATGGAACAGCTAATTTCCAGGGAAGGGGCAGGTTGTACTCATCCTGTGAACACAATGACATCTAGAAACTGGCCTGTTTCACAGCACCCAAGGTATCCTTTCTTCTTTCAATATTGGCTTGTTATCTCTGCACCAGCCTTCTAAAGATTCTGCCAGTGTGATGCAGCTCTGTGACAATGCTAGAAATTACTTGAATTGCCACTACCTGGGAAAAGGCACTGCGGTATAAAGGCAGCTTTTATATCACAGCTGACAAGCTGTGGGCTTCTTCACATCACTGGAGAGACTGGCCACTCAGCCCTAGGTTTGGTGAGGTATGGGCTGGAAAGCTGGGTGGAAAATTGGCTGGACTGCTGGGCAAAGTCCAGCTGGCAGCCAGTGGTTAGTTGAGTCCCTCAGAGACAAATCTCCTTCAGAATTTCCACAGGTCTGCCCACGTTCCACCATGTGCTTCCTGTGCTCATTCCCACCTCAGCAAAATGAAAGCAAAACCCTCCTTGTTTCTAGCCTCTGTGCTGATGCAATTATGCTCTCTGACTTTCAGAAGTTTTGTTACAAAGCCTGGAGAGCAGGATGCTGACTCCTGGGATTTGCAGGCTAGTCCACATGGATCACAGGGCTGTGATCTGGCACTCAGCTGCCCTCTTTGCTGGTGGAGCAGCCCTCCTTTAATGTGGTGCAGCTGTGAACAGCAGTCAAATGCGGCTGAGCATGAGGCAGTGCTGCTAAATGTGGTATTGATTTTGACCAGAGCTGGTTCTCCTTTAGGGAGGATGGGGCCCACCACCACCTGAGTTTATCTGTGGGTCCCCAAAGTCTTTCTGAGTTAGTGGCTTTCTGCTGTGGGCAGGCAGCAGCACACTTGTCAGCAGCCAACCCAGTGCCCCAGCCCTCTGGGAGTCTGCTGCAGCTGCAGCACAGCCTCTGAGGCTCGGGACAGCCCCACGGGTGAAGGCCAGAAGGGCTACCCTGGTTAGCTTCACCTCTGCTGTCACTGAGTGGTTCTGCAACCCTTTGTAACTGCAGGGAGCAGTCGACTCTCGGTTACCTCCAAATAAGAGACTTAAATGTTTTAGTCCTCCTTAATGGTAGAGAAAGGTTAATAAAAATGAAAAGGGACATGACACTATTGAGCGAGTGACAGAGAGGAACAAAACCTCTACTGCTTTCTTTTCTTCCCTGTGTCCGGGACATTTTTGAGATTAACAGGTCAAAAGGAGCTAAGATCTGCACCAGACTTTTCCCAACAGTTCCTAGAATTATCTTTTATTCAGATTACCCAGCACTAAAGCCAGTTGGAGAAATGTTGGTGCTATTACAAAGAGTTTAATCCATGATCAGCGTGATTAATGAGACTACTGAGAGATGAAAGAAAGTTGGGTATGCTTCTTGTAGAAAACACATTTTCTTACTTTGTGGTACCAAATTTCCTCATTCTTTTTCTCAGAATAATGTGAGAGAACGGAAGTTTCTCAGTTTGAGATCTAATCTGCTCTGCCTTCGCAGGAAGCTACAAATGTCTCAAACAAGCCTTCAGTTGATACATTTTTCTAAATAAAAAGCCCTTTGGATAGAGCCTTACTGATTAGAGACAGAAGTGGGTAAGCCACAGCTCATGCCCTTCATTCCCAACTAGTTAACCTCACACCTTTATACTCTTGCCATCAGCTCAAGCTCCTGAGAGTTTAATTCCTGTAAAATAAATCAGCTGTTGGGTGTTTTGCTCTGTTGAAAGCTTTGCCTGTCTCACTGTAACTAGTTAGGGAGATCTATTTTTGTTTCCAAAACTATGCAAATTAACTTTTCTCAGAGTATTTATATCAGGATACATCTCTGGTCTCTGGGGTCATTAGCCCTTGACCCACCTAACTTAGCTGTTTCTTGACAGTCCTAATCATACTTAAACTCACCTCAACATGTTATTTACAGGTTCAGCATTTTTACAGATGTCTAGATAGAAGCAACCTGAAGACTAAGCACCTCTGCCACAAAAGCCAAAAGAGAAGCCACTCTTAGAGGAATTCAGGCTGGCTTTAGTCCTCCTCTAGAATGAGGAGACGATAGAAGCCAATCCAAATACATTATTTCAGAAGTTCAGTCATATTAAGCCATGTCAGTACTGCATGTCATGATGCACTACTGGCTAGAAAAGCATTAACAAATGTAGCTGCTTGACACAAGCTCTCACAATCCTCCATCCCCACCATGCCTGGCAGTATGGGGTCATTCCTGCTAAATAATGGTGCTTGTTTCCAGTGTAAAAAGTAAGTTAAAACCAAAACCAAATCTTAGTAGCTCCCTTCCTCATTTATTTTTCTAAATAGAGTGTATTTACTCCAAATCTTTGAAACCTAGTTAATGCCATTTTCTAAAATTGCAATTTTTATACTACAGCCTTCAAAGCAGATCTGTGTATTAGGAGTCTGACAGCAGTAGTCAGTTGAGGTGTCATGAAAAGAACAGAAAGTATTTACACTGGGAAAAAAAAAGAGAGAAAAGCTTTCCATTTGTTTATAGCTTCCTCAGAAATACTCCTTTTGAGGTGGAACTTTCTGTGTTTCATCTCTTCTGAAGGTGATTTTCTTTCAAACTGTCAGCAATATGTGTGAAATTTTTTAACATAAATGCAAAATACCTTAAATTATGAAAATTGTGTGACTAATGAGTGTGCAAAAAGTCTTTCTATTGATTTGATACACAGATTATTATGCATGCTAAAAATGCTCAATGGAGTTGCCATTTACTGTGTTAGTCTTAGAAGAGAACAGTCTTTGAAATGTAATGACCACATTAAAAATCAAGTAGTTTTTAAAGGGCTTAAACACATTCTTCTGTTTATTATTGAAGGAAGTACTCTAAAAGAAGACAGGCGGTTAAAATGTGCATTCCAGTGTGAAATATACTGGGAAAAGACAATAAAATCTCATATGAAAGACAATCATGCACAATAACCGTGTTAGCTTTCGAGTTCTGTATACAAACAAATACTCTATTAACAAACTTCACACCACACACAAAAGGCAACAGCTTCACAAAAAGATTATCATAAAAGCATAACATTGATACTGATTATTTTTTTTCTCCAAGCTTGCATTCTCTGTGTAATGCTTGGGACAAATGAGAACAGGTGAAAATAACCATAAAAGAATTGCCACTGCACAAGCCATTCAGGTGGCTGAGTTCTTCTAAAAGATAAGGAACACAGAGAACTAGATTCAGATTCACCCTACAGTTCTTTCATGCCTTCAAGATAAAGTACAGGAGATGATAGTCTACTTTAGAGTTCCTTTTGGAGAGGAGTGGTATGAAACAGTTTTAATATTAATGAGAATTAGCTTGGTACTTTTCAAAGTAGAGTTTGAATATATCCATTCTTTATTATGATGATATACCAATGAAAGTACATTCTGTACATATATCAGCAAAACACAGCTGAAAATAGAGACAGTGTGATCAATCCATATATTTTTAAAATAAATATATACAATATTTACATTTTAGACAGTTCCAGAAATTAACATTTCCAGATTATGAACCACTACCTAAAAAATATCTCTATTATTATAGAAAATGCATTCACTGTACAAATATTTATAAATACTTATGTATAAACTTTTTCAGTGAAAAGTCTGTGGATTCATTGAAAAGAAAAATGTGAGATATTCTTATTATCAACTAACATTTAGCTATCAAGTGTCCACGTATTAAACAGTCTAGAGCATCATACATCAGACAAAAGTAGATTTTTGGTGTTGAGAATATTTTGCGTTCTGCTTCTGTGCCATCATACTGCCAAATCTGATTGTCTTTTCTGAAAATCTCCAGAGAAGCAGCAGGACTGAATCAGTTTGACTCAGTGATTGCTATTGACTGCACCATGTCAGACAGGGCTTCTGGGTCTACTTCTTCTTTGCCATTATCTGAATTTTCTGATGAGATGTAACAGCCAGAATCTCTTGGACAGTCATTTAACTGTGATTTGTCAGAGTCTGGGTGAGGGCTTAAGTTCTGTGTCTCCTGACCATCCTCACTTTTTTGCTGTTGTTCAGCTAGAAAGAACAGAAAAAGAAACAAAAAAAATTTGTCAAAATAAGCATCTTGGGAAAGAGCTTGAGGTAGCAGCATGACTGATCTTGAACTTTAGAAACGGAGCTGGTAACATACACATGACTAGATCAATATCTTTTGTCCACCAGAAACAGAAACCTAAGAATCAAAGAACTAAAAATGCAGTCACACGAGTATAACAACATCTGAGTTGACGTTGAGGCTGGGTTTTATCCTTCGGTATGTTTCTCAGAGATGAGTTCTGGAGAATTTGGCCTCGTCCTTCAGCCTGAGGTCCTTTAGGCTGCCCACGGTCACCGTGTGAGGTCACCATGCCCACAGATGGCAGATACACGCCTACGTTTGTGTGTTCCAGAGTTTGCCCAGGCAATTTCATGTTTATGACATGTTGCATTATAGATGTTGTGCCTTTTGACTGTAACCCCCACCATTTGATGTGCACTGTGTGCTATGTAGGGAGATAAAATGTGCTGGTCTTCAGAAGTGCTCGGCATAAAGATGTGGTAACCAGGTTTTCTAAAGCACTGAACTTTTCAATGTGAGTGGGTGCCTGATGGAAACTTCCTAAGCTTAGCTTAGGAAGGTATCCAGAGGGTTATTTTCCAAAACACAGAGACCTCAGAGAAAGCTGAGATGCCTGACCTCTGCTACATGCTTTTTGAACACTTTTCCAAAACTGAGTAGAAGCAAATTATCTTGCAAATAATTTGTCCTTGTTTAGCTGCTGTATGACTAATCTGTTGAAACTCAAAAATGCAACTCGGTGAGAGTATCAACAGACCTTTCAAAAAAAGCTCAACAAGACAGGACATACCTGTATATGGTGACTCTAATTTATCTCATTTTTAAATTGTGTATTCCTCTTTTCTGGCTTTGAGATACGTGATGTTTACTCGCAGTACATTTCTTAAGAAAATAAACTATAAAATATAAAATCTTTTCCTTTAGTACTTGTGTGTGTGTGTGTGTGTGTGTGTGCTGTTATCACCCTTCTCTAACTGAATTTTTATTTCAAACTGTGTCTGGCCTTCCAAAGTATGGGGAACAAGTCTCAGAGGAAACAGATGGTTTTACCTCAGACTTTTAGCTCTTCAGAAAAATGGAACCTTTTTGCTTTTACGAAGACAGTTCCCTTATTTCACTTGATTTGTTACTCCATGGTTAAATAGTTAGTTTTAGATCTTGAGTCATGTTTAAACTGTCTCCATTCAAGTTCAGGCAGACTGGAAGTCCTAATATATGAAGGATTTAATACTGTGTCAAAAGCTAAATCCAGTTTAGGTCCCAAAAGTTTAAAATTTCCACAAAGAAAATTCATACTGACTCTTGTTTCAATTGTTGGAAATTATAAGATTTGTTAAAGTGGGAAAAAACTTTATATTTTTTTTTTATTTTAAAATCTTGTATTGTATAATGAAGCATAAATTAGAAATGAAAAATTGAAATGTTTCACTTTTAGAGTGAAACGGAACAGCAAGAGAATTTCTTCAGAGACCTTTTTCATTGTGTGAGATTTCAACAAACTTATTTAACAAACCAATGTGATATATTGAGAAACATTTTGAGATCTTGATGGAAGTCTCATAGATTTATTTGGCCTAATTAAGTCTGTTCAATATTTTCTAACTTTCAATTGCCTAAATAAGTCGAAAAACTAATCTGATTTTTGAAGAAAAGAATCCAAAGTCTCAACTTTGTCATTTTTCCATTAAGCCTGAGGCTATAGACATAACCTGATGTACTTAAAAAAAACTTTAAAAATTACTTTAAATATATTCCAAGGAATAAAAGTTTCACCTTGTTCCCAAATAAATTAGTGGTTAATTGCACTTGCGTGAAAGAGTACACATTTCAGCAGATGTAATTGATATCTGCAACTCTTTGATCTCCTTCTCACTTTACAGAACACAGTTTGTCATGTCAAATGTTATCTCTCTTTGCAGGGAAAATATTTGATCATGTAGGGTCCAATTGATTTCTGATTTTGGTCAGGAAGGAATTACAAAAGGCATTACACCAGCGAAGGCATTACTGCTGCTATTCATAGCCACCGGAGTAGTTTAGCACAAAGACCAGCAGATGCCCCAGTAAAGCCCTGCCTAAACCGTGCCATTAGCTCCTCGCAGCCCCATCCCACGGGCACAGACCCCGCGGGTCCCGGGCAGCACCCGGAGCCTCCTGCGCGGCCGTGGGCAGCGCTCCCTGCCCGCCTCCACCCTAATCCCCTCATCAGCCTAATGCTGCTCCCTCGTGCTTTTATCTGCTTCCCCAGCATCATCTGCTGCCCCGGCAAGCACTGACCTAAAAAAGTGTTAATCCCGTTTACATTTTCAAGGTCAGAGAGGAGCCTCCATCCACTTTGTTTTACCATGGGAAGATCAAGTAACTAGCAGGTTAAAAGGAAAATGCAGTTTCAGTCAGTGTATTACTGCCTTGTAACTAGTTGTCTAGATAATTTGAGTAGTTCCCATGTGAACAACGGATCCTAAATTTGTTTTGTATCAATGTCTCCCTTGTGTGTTTCAGGGGAAAAGGCTGAAATGGAAGCCTGGAACTAAGATTTATTTTTATTTAATTTGAATTTAGATCAGTAGGAGAATAAGAAATCTTTATTTACAAAGCATACAAATATGTTATAGGAAGTTTTACACTTCCTATAACACTAGTAGAATTTTTCTTACATGAAAAACTTACTAAATATTCAGGTTTTTGAGACAGCAAAAATATTGTATTTTCTATCTTTCATTCTGAGCAGAGAAAGTTGAAGATAAGCCCTCCCCCTCCATATTTAAGAAGAAAAGACTGAAAGCAAACTTCTACACCTTTTTTTCTCTTTAAAGGTGCCTTAAATATAATGCAGTAAGTACTAAACCCCTTGAACAGGATACTGAGTATTAAAAATATATACAGCATCCAGTTTTAGATGTTGCTTCATGAGAAAAGCAAAGCAACTTTTGCTCTTTTTTTCTTTTTCTTTTTTTTAAGCTTTTTGCTCTTATATTCGGTTCCACTTAAGTCCTTTCTCTAGCACTTATATGCTCAAGTAAAGGTAAGTTTGCTGCCTTGATCTTTTGGACATCAGAAGAAAGCTACGATGCACAGAAAGCAGGAATTGATAAAATTAAACTGCTGTTAGATGTTGCAGAATCATCGGAAATAACTATCTTATCAACGCACGGGAGTCCTATCATTTTTCTACAGCAAAGCAGCTTCACATAAGATAAATAGCTTTCAGTCACTGTTGTCTATGATATGGCCAGAAGAGCCCAAGATATGCATCATTTTGACACATATATTCCAGTACTACTTTAGACGGCAGGATTATATTCAGACTTCTGAAAAAAAATGTGAGGCCTTTAGCCTTGGTAGGAGACGTGTGACACATACTTATCTCCCCCGCTGTTTAGATCTTTAAAATGTGGGTTTGTTACTCAGTGACATAGATGTGCATGACACATGCAGGGATAGACTCCTTTTTCCCTTCACCAGCTCTTTTCCCTTAATGAGGTTAAAGTCCTGATTAGGAGAGCACTTTAAGCTTAGGTCTAAGGCAATTCAGCTCAAGAACGTACAGGGGTCACACTGACTCCTGTATGGTTATGCCAGTTTAAACCAGATGAGTGGAACGAAGGCTTGGATTTTTTTCTTGGGCAAAAAGAAGGTCACCAAGCAGCAACCCATACTTCATGAGTGTGCCCTCTGAGAGTTTGCCTTCATGAGTTTTGTCCAGGAGGACAACTGGGCTAGGAGTATAGTGCTTTAGGCTGAGTCACTGGCCTGCCTTCCTGGAAGGTGCAGTGGTAATGTGCTGAGCAGCATCACATAGTAACTAAATAGAATCACAGAATCACAGAATTGTTAGGGTTGGAAGGCCCCTCTGGATATCACCTCGTCCAACCACCCTGCCTAGGCAGGGTCACGTAGGGCAGGTTATATAGGAGTGTATCTGGCTGGGTTTGGAATGTCTCCAGAGACAGAGACTCCATGCCCTCCCTAGGCAAGTTCCTGTGCTCTGCCACCCTCAATGGACAGAAGTTCTTCCTCATGTTGAGGTGGAACTTCTTGTGTTTTAGTTTTTGGCCATTATCATTGTCCTGTCACTGGGCATCACTAAAGAAAGTGTGTCTTTGAGCATGAATTTAGATCTCCTAGGTATATCTGAAGGCCATGTATCAACCTGTGGTGCCTGTACCAGTTAGACCAGCTAAGTGTTAAAATGAAATGAAAACTCACAAAGCATCAAACTCAGAAAGGATCATTTTGAAGAAGTAGAGGGCAATAATTCTTGAAAAAGCAGAGAAACCTGAACGCGTTTGAGCAATACTTTGGGCACCAAAAGGAGTAAACCTTTTGTGGATGTACAGACATGCAACTGAAAAAATTGCTCTCACTGAAGTCAGTGGCATAGCTTTTTTGGGAGGGAAAAGTTACTGAACTGATATGAGAGTGTATGGTGGAAACAGAAATGAGAAGCTTCTTTTTTTCTCTAAAATCTGGAAGCAAACAGATATGCCTTTAAAAAAAGGTGAAATAAACTAATACTCATGCAAGGATGAGCTTCCTTGGGAAATCTGGAAATATTATGTCCAGGCCAATGAGTTGTACCAGAGTACAGAAGGAGAGATTGTCTTTGAGCACTATCTGACCTTGACATGATATTGTGTGATCTCACGTATTTAAAGGGATTGCCCAGTGTAAAACAGTACTCTTGATGCTTGATTGTCACGTAAGGAATGCACCTGAGAACTGGAAGTCATGTCCTTAGCTAATTACTATTTTACTGTCCAAGTACAATAAATAAGAACAAATCTTATCTGGAACTGGCATTAGAATTTAGAGTATGATCTGCACTTAAATATGAAAAGTAAGCTAAGGAAAGGATTTGGGGAGATAAGCATAAAATATTATCCCCCAAATTGCACATATTCACCTTTTTTTTCCATAAAATGAACTATATGCACGTATCCAATCAAGTCTAATTCTTCTTTAGCTCAGAATAGCTTCAGACTAATGTAACCCACTGGACTTTAGGGATGAACCTCTTGACTTAAATCATCTAAGTGAGAAGAGAATCAAGCCTATTATGCACACAGAAAAACGTGCGTCCTGGGAAGCGGTCAAGAAAAAAAAAAGTTCAAAACTTCTTTTATTACTTTATTCATTAACCATCCAGCAACTGCTTCACTTTAAAAATAGCATCCTACAAAAGCACAGACATCCATCTCCTGTCTAGGAGCCATCTGGGAGAAGAATGGAAAGCTATTAAGAAATACTTTACAAAAAAAGACCTTTTTTTTCCCCTCACAAGCCATGAATTCATGAAAACCAATCATTTTGTCCCAAATATATAGGTCTGATCAACTTATAGAAAATCTAAAAAGAGAACTGGGAAGGGAGGAAAGGTCATGAAGAGCTTACAAGACCTTGCAGTTCTAGGATAGCCTTGCTCCGTTAAGTGCTTGAAGATGATGAATTTGGGTCTGGACTCTCAGGAAACATAGAAAGAAGATAATGCAGTGCTAGGAAGCAAAATCTGCTTAAAAAACACTATGCGGTGTTTAGCACTTGCTAAATAAAACTTTTTAATTTCTGGTATACGATGGGCAATTTTTTTCATTTCAAATTCATTCAGGTTTGAATCAAATGTAAGATTAAAAAATTCTCACTGCCAGAAATCCCACATTTTGGATGGCTTTAAGAAGCATATAATGTGGAAACTATTGTTGCAGGTCTTTTGACTGGAAAATGTTTATTCTGCAAAATTAGTCATATAGCCACAAGTATGTGGCATGAAGAAATCACTTAGTATAATACACAATAAATATAAAGAAAAAGCCAAGGAGCAAAAAAGAAATTAAAAGACCTGTAAAAGCATCCGAACATCTCAAAAGATCAGATAACACACTAAAAAAATATGACATCCTGCTTTACTACAATTATAGTAGAATCTAGTAAAATGAGCCTATGTTCCAGCATGCTTGGCTGTTCTGAATAATAGCAGAGTCACAAAAACTCAGAAACCCTTGTATTTCAACTCTGGACCATACTTGACAGTCCATCCATTAATCAAACATATGCTCCATGGAAGTATGAATGCAATTCAGAGACATGGAAGTCTTCCAAGCTCTGTGAGAAAGATGGGCTTAGAAGAGTAAATATGGTCTATGGCCTTAGTATTTTTTTTCACAAAGCTTACAATAAAAGTGAACTTTTACCTGGAAAAGTGCTGAAATTCTAATTAGACTACTCTTGGCCAGTAAACAGATTACCTTGTATTTGTGGGTAATTATGCAGCTCACTTCTAAGCAATGCAGAAAATCAATTTTAATTAAAAAATCATTTATGCTGGACTGAGCCATGCCCATTTAGAAAAAAAAAAATATTGACCCAGGAAAGTTCAGTTCAGATGCAGAATTCACTTTCACAGTAGCACCCAATTTTCCAATCTGATTGACAGAAGGACAAAGAGGTCAAATGATTTGTACAACGTCAGACTCATGCTGAGCTTATCCCCAACATCATCTTGACACCCCGTCTTTCGTTATAGAGACTTAACAGATAACTTCTACCCAGTTTAGTCTCTAGTATCTTCCTTTTTAGAGCAGGTTGTTAAATTCTCTTCCATCCCTACCAGTCACATGACAAGTGCTATGAGCCATTCATAACCAGGCAAAGCAAGGATTTGATCCAGTCCCGATTCCAGATTCAAACTGGGAAAGTATTTATGCATGGCTTACCTTAAAATATACATGAGTCTTGTGAAACTCAGCTGGGCTTAAATGAATGTTTACAGCTGGCATGACATATAAAGTTGTTGTGGTTCTGATCCCTGTGACTAATCATAAATTCTGGGGAAATTATTTTATTGAATTTGAATACTGGAAAGATTTGCTATACTTGTCTAAAGTGCATGTGAAGTAAATACTCATTTCATCTCTTGAAATAAGACTACAGTGTCATCACTGATTTTAAAGCATGGACCACTTTCTAAGATTTAATGTTATTATTTCAAGAACCATTACAAGAGTTTGAACTATTAGACTACCATACAGATAACATCAGGGACACTGGTTTGCCTGGAGAACTGACTTAATCCCATGATTCTATTATAGGAAGAACCCTATTTTGGTAATAAAGGTAAATTTATTAATTTTCAGTGTATGGGACACCTAAAGACTTGTTAGGTTTGGTCCTTGCACAGGTGTATGTAGAACATTAGGTGTTAAGACACCTTCAGAAAAAAGACTTGGTGTTACATTCTAAAAAGGTTCAATATCTGATGCTGCTTGCTGTGCTTTTGTTACTCAGGGAACATAAATAGTAAACCATATCCTCACCACTAGGAACAGTTTAACATTCGTGTGGTCTGTTGAAACCCATTATGTTTCAGTTTGGATTTCACACTGATGCAAAACTGCAAAATTACAATCTAGCATTTTTCTTCACTATTTTTTGGTGTTAAATATTGAAAAAAATATATGCAATAAAAGGTGCAGAAAGCACAGCAAGGCTAGTTAACCACAAAGTGTACACTAATACATGTACAGTCAGTATGCACATTTTCAGATGATTCCCAGGTAGGTCCCTGCAATACAATTCTTGCAAAATATAACCCTTTTTTTCCTGGATTCACTATTTCAGTCGCTGTTTCTACACAGACAGCCCTTCAGGAGTCCTTTTCTAGCCTGTCATCTCACAGAGCCATAGACCAGAAAGAACTTTTGAACCTGGAGGGCAAAAAAACCCCTTTCTAACACCTCTCCAATGTGTTTGCAAGAACCTTACCTTTCCCTGGAAGCTGAATAAGAACAGGAAAGACTGAATGTACAAAATGCGTTCCAAAAAAGCCCAAAAATTCAGAAAAAAAGACTGGAAAGCTGCCTACTGACTGAGGAGATAACAAGTGGATGCCTGACAATAACTGATATTTAAATATCCCAGGAAGTCATTGTTTTCCCTTCTCTTTCTTTCAGATGCTACTCAATTGCAAGTGCACATTTGACGAAATGACTGCTTAGCACAGGGGTGAGTATGCACGAATATTAATGAAGAGGAAAACATCTCCTGTATTGGCTGAGTGTCTAATTAAGTAGATGCTTAGCTGTAGTTTCTACAAATTTGACATAAATTATTTAAGATTGGAAGTCAGACTGGAAACATCATTAAAATATCATGAGAATAGTTTTTTTTCTGTTCTGTATCCTAGCTTTTCCACTCCCCATGAAAGGAACAAGTGAAGAAAACAAAATGGTAATCAATACATGTGCATACACACACACGGTATGTTCAGATTTTGGAAGCTTATGGAAAAAAATAAGTTAGATTAATTTTGAGAAAAGAATGCAAAGCAGTTATTAGTGTATATTTTTTTTTTTTTACAAAATTTTTCTACGAAAGAAATTAAGTTGGATAAGGATTTAAGGGTGGGATGAAATGAGGGAAGGAAAACACATATTCTTCTGCAGAACCTTGTTTAAAAAATTTTAAAAAATTCTTTACTGCAGCTATTTAAAATAAGCTCTATTTTGGTTAAGATATGAGTGCAGAGTTGGGGAGGTTTTATTTTCTACTCTTGCACAGACTTATGAGTTTTGGGAAGCCACTTAACCTCTGGGAGGATTCAGTCCCCAACCATAGATAGGATTGTTCCTAAGCAATAGTTGCTACTAATCTCTAGCGTAGGAACTATAAATAAGAAATTTTAAATCATTCATGTGTTACTAGTATCATAATCATATACCTATCTAGAAGAGATGTATGGCTTGCTATCTGAACAAATAAGAAAACCATCTGACTCCATGTTTCATATTTAAAAGAAAAATCATTTAAGAGAGCAATGTGAGAACGACTATTTCTTTAAATATGTTTCAGCTTGCACATGACTCTTAACAAAGCTTAAACACTTACTGTCACAATCCTGTAGATTTTCAATTGCTGATAACAATCTTGCCCTGTCTTCTGGGTTTGAAATATTTAATTCGATCAGGTGGCTTTCCTGGAGATCCTTTAAGTCCTCTAGGGTTTCGTAGCCATTTAGCAAGAGGGTTGAGGCATATTCCTACAAAAAGAAACAAGCAAATCCTCTCATGGAAACAAGCACTATGTAGAGGAATAGACACAATTCCACTTTTACTTTTTTGTCAGGTTGAAATGGGCTCCATTCTCCAGTCTGATTGACTAGCCTTTGGCATAAAACCAGTGCTGGAGAGCAAGAGAGGACAGAGGCAGAGATGCCTGGGGGTCATCCTGGCCTTCCCAGCATCTATGCCTGCAGTCTCTAACAGACTCAGGCAGCAAATTGGACCAGGACAGAGCTCTGCCAAAATTATTTAACCTGCCAAGTGTCTGGACTTTTGTGGGTCATTCCATGAGTGTCTCTCATGCTGGATCGAGGAGGGCTCTCTGAGGAAAGGTGTGCTCTGTGTTTGCACAGAAGGAGCCCTTTGATACAAGCAAGGGTGAGAAGGTGGGGCAGACCCCAGTCATGCTGTGTCACACGTGGTCCCCCTTGAGCTGTGTGTCGACTCAGTATGAAACTCTGTGCGTGCTCCAGGGAAATGAGTGTTTGCATCAGCAGCAAAGCAATTACCGTTATTAAAAATGTTACTTGTAAATCATGACCCCATTACGCTTTGATGCTCAGTCGAGAACTAGGGTTGCAGAGACAGAGAAAGAAGCAACATGAGCATAGTGCAAAAAGACTATTGCTCCCTAAAGACCAAAAGAAATTAGAAACGCAAATTCTAGATTTTGGCACTGGAGTCAGACTGCAGTCCTGTCCTCAGGGTGTCCAAAATCACACACCTCCTGCAGTTAACACACAACTGCAGTCAGGGTATGGTGACCTGACAAGTCACCTCTGTGCCTCTTTGTGTGGAGCCTCTTAGCCTGACCAGATGAGGTGATAAAATGCGGTTCTATAGCCACTTGTGTCAGATAAAAGACAGATAGGAAGCTATCTTGCTTTGCTGACATCAAAACTGTTGAAACCTGCCTTTCTACTCCTGCCTGTAAATGGCATCCCAACCCGAGCACACAGAAATGAAACATTACACGAGGAGCTGGGAAATGTGCTGGCTGACCTGCAGGCGGACACATTCCAGGAGCTCTTGCAATGTTTTAGGCTTGGTCCTTTTGCTTCCTCGGTGCTGGTTTATCTTTCTGGGTGCAGCTTCTTCTTCCAAGATAATATCCACGTAAATGAACTTGAAGTTTCCTACTTTGTTGTTCAGCATGCCTGTCCATATGCCCATGGGGGTTTTACAGATGATATCTATAATGTCTCCTTTCTAGAACAATAAAAAAAGCACACCACTGCTTACACCTCTGGTTTGTTATCTGCAGCTTTTCCTTTCTGGATCAAAAGTCATCATTTTAAAAATTATCTAGATTTAGCACCATTGCTTTTATAAACTCTCATGAAAATAATTACAGAAAACTGAGCTAGCCCTTATCTCCATACCTTTGTGAAAGAAAGCTGGTCATAAGCAGCCCCCTACACCATTTTTGTGCTCCACTTGCATACGGTTGCATCAGCAATCAACTTTTGCCATGGACAGTGGGAACAGATTTTGCAAAAGGCAAGGGATCACTGTGAGGTTATTTTCTGAATTTGTGCTAAAGCATTCACACAATAATCTTATTATCCAGCCCCTAAAGGGGCTTCAAAAACCAATAGCTGAGCTATATGAAAGGTGAACTTACCCATTTTACAGTAAAAAACATTGGCTACATTTCTCAAAGGCAATAAAGAACATTTAACTCCCTTAATACCTTCCTATCTGTCCTTCCCAAAGGACTGACAAATTTTCCCACTATTATTATCACAATTGACAGAGAAAATAGTGGATGGGGCCTTAGCAGACAGATCTAGAGACTTCAGTTCTTCACACTTGTCCATTCACTAAGAAATATGAGTGCTAAAAAAGAGTGACAACATAGCTACTTGAAGAGGGCTTTTTGGCAAAGGTGTTCACAGCCACACTGTGGGAATCAAAGCCTCAGCTCAGCAAAAAAGTCACTGAGTAATTCTCGTAGCAAAAAGGCTCCCTTTTAAGTCATATACCCCACACAACTTGCTCTCAGGACCTCAAAATTGAGTCCTGTCTCCTTGGTAGGTATCACAGAACTTATGAAAATGTTGAAAATCTTTGAAGAGTTATTCAACAAACGCCAGCTTCATTTGGCATTCTGTTACAAAGTTAGAAATCAAACACAGTTTGTTAAAAATATATGTTAACAACTACAAAACTTTTAAATCTTTTCTGGTCTGGTCAGGAAACTGCAAGTCAAGTGGTCACACTAGTTTTGGTAGAAACCCAAGTACAAAACTGACTGTGTTCTGCTGACCTGGTTTTGTTAGAATATGGAGCTCAGAGCTGTGAGCACGTTTGAAACGGAAACTAAACAAACATTTGTTTAAAGCTCTATAAGCACACATGTTGTTCTACACACTCATGCAGGCTCAGGAACTTCAGATGTGGATGCAGATCAGGATTAGGCAGTGGCTCTAAGCCAAGCTGCAGACGCACTTTGAATTCAGATTCAGGGTGCTGAAATCTTGTGAAATAAATATGGGGGTTTTCAACCATAAGTACGAGTTTATAATTCTAAAATACACTATCCTAGTGACTAAAAAAGGGATTTATATGAACCCACAGATATTTGCTGGTTTACAGTTAAACTGTTTTGAAAGAAATGCCCTAGATGTCAGTGGAAGTGGAGTGCAAATGGTGAAGACTGCAAGTACCAGCATTGCAATGGCTGTAGGTTAGGCCAGAGAGGAGAAGAGGAAGTCTGCATGAGATACAGATGGGGATTTTGACAAAAAGAAGAGGTTGTGAAAAAGAAAAGGTCCTGAAGTATGAATATAATCTGGATATGAAGGTGCTAAAGAGGTCCAGATTTACAGACATGAGTAGTCAGAAGGATGATGATATTGGATGCGTTTGTGAATAGGAGAAGAAAAGGGCCAGATTTTTTATAGTAATGTTCACCTAGGCCCACATCTGTTGTTCCTTTTCCTCACTCACACAGCCCGGACACCCCTGGGCCAAAGAAAGTTCATAGTTCAAAGGTAGGCTTAAAGAAAAGCTTTGTGGAAAGGCAAACAGCTTCTATTTAAAGACAATGGGTGCCACTGAGCTTCTGATATATCCTGGTTGTGACTGAAAAAGCTGGGGAGACAACTTCACATCTCAGGAGATTTTAGTCTTACTCCAGACCTAGTATGTGGGAAGCAACATGTATGTTACTCTGAGGAAAGCTGTGGTATCTACGTAGATGCCATGATGGAGTACCTACCTGGAATCTAGGCTTTAAAAGGCCTTTAACAGCAGTTGGCTTTGCAGCATTGTCTGAACTAAGTCCTTACAAAAGCACTGCAAAACCAGATAGGTCTTGCTTTTAGAGTGTTACATGTGTTTAACAGTTAAAAATGCATCGGTAAACATATTCTTCACATGTAATAAATGCCCCCCCTGGCATTTCTGGGAAATACGAAGTCCAAGTGGTTGTCTTACCTTGATTTTCAGAGAGTCAGTGTCATAAGGACTTGGTGTGAAGTCAGTGTGGACTTTGGCCCGGCCGCAGAAGGGGCCACTGTAGGGGACCTCATCATCAAACCGGAGGCTGTCTCTGTTGCTCGTTCCATCTGAGCAGCTGGTCACCCCACCTGAAAGACAGTCAAGTTGAGAGATCTCCTGCACCAAGTGCCCAGACATGCAATTCTGCCCAGCAGCCGAGAGGAAAGTGTTTAAAAACACAGAATCAGAGACAGAGCGTACTCTGTGTGGGTTTGACATTTTCCAGGATAAATACATTCAATAAAAATCATACTACAAGAGACCAAAGAAAATGGGTAGGAGATCTTTCATTAATATCTTCCCTACAGTAATCTTTTTCTGGTGATGATACTAATAGACTACACATTTTACTTACAGACTTTTTGAAATATTACCTTTGCAGATTAATAATATGTACCCTAAAAGTGCAGTTTAGGGAATTAATTCTGCTGAACTTCTCCTGTTTATTCAGAGAAATGAAAACAAGTACTGTAGAAGTTATTTTATTTCATTACAGAGCTAGCTGAAACATCAAAGGAACCTGCATTGCAGGGGGAAATTTTAATCTTATCAACATTTCTGCCTGTCATTTTATCCAAGTTGAGCAATAAAATATCGGCAGAGTAATTCAAGCAAATTTGAGCAAGCTCTGCAATATCCCATCCAAATATGTTTTTAGATAAGAGCAGCAGCCTGTTGGAAGTAAACTCCCATATACGATTTTCACAAATCACATCATAGAAAATGGTCATAAAAATGGTTTTGTTTGAAATGATTGCTTAAGTGCACAGTTCCATCTCAGGGCCAGATTAACTGCTAAGTGCAAATGGTGTGGACTGCAGCTCCAGTCTGCAGTCAGGGCTCAAGCAGTGCCTGCAGGGGTGGCACTGCAATGTCATCATGGCTAATTGTGGCCTGCCCAGCCAATGGCCACAGCAGACCAGCACATGGAGAGGTGAAGGCAAAATTCTCATTAGAGATTCATCTGCCCTCTGGTCAAGACTACCCTGTTGGGAGGGGTTTCAGTGGGTTTCAAGTGAGCTGTGTCTCTCTGCATCATGACCTGAAGCTGCCAGGTCAGACCCCCACCACCTGTCATCTCAGAGAGACCGCTGTCTGCCTCTCATCTGCGGGGCAAAGGATGAACTCAGAGCCACTACTCACAGAGAGGATGTTTTTGTGGCTGCACCCAGTGATTGCAACCCTGTGGGTGACAGCACTATAGCAGTGATAACCCCACAAAAAAATTGTGGCATATTTACCAGCAACATCCCCTATAATCCACGTGATTTTTTAAATTCAGTTAATATTTCCACTCTTGAAAACACTGAGCTTCTTTCTGGACAGAGCTGTATCTAGCTGCTACCCATTTAATCAATTTACCCATTTAATCAAATTACACTTCTGTCTGCCAGACTGAAGAGCTCTCTACCATCACCAGCTCTGATACTGCAGACTTAAACAATAACTATATTGATCAAATGACTGAATAAGAAGTATAGATATCTTGTACTTACTAGATGAGCTCTGGCCACTGTTCAGACTATAGAGACTTTCCAAAGAGTCACTGGTTTTTAGGGATACCTTCTCAGTGTGTATTCCACCACCAGGATCACTGTCGTCTTTTCCTTCTTCATTCTTTAACACGAAAATCAGATGTTAACCCCCAAGAAATGTATTTTAGATAAACATATTTTTTTTTCTTTTTAAATCATCATTGGAGATTAATTAATCATTGCACTTTATTAAGAACCACTCTGTCAGAGGAAGCATTTTAGAAGTTGAATGCCTGGTACTATGGGTGCCCAGCACTCACCCCTAGAACCTTGGAGAAATTCCCTGTCTTGTCTCTGTTTCACTCACTCTATTCCACCCCTTCTCAAACAGCTACTCTGCTTCTCCCTCTCGAAAGGCTGCAATATACCATGGCAGAGACAAAGGCTTGTAATGGGAAATTTGTAGGTAGCCAGATAAGGTGGTTTTTTTCTGCTTGTCTCAGAGAAGGAAATGTAAAGTTCAATTCTGAAAGCACATGGTGAAGTTCTAGCTGACACAGCTGTGTTTTGCACTGAACTTCTGAAAATTGTGGCTGGGGTTTTTGGGAGACAGCTCTCACACACACATGACATTGGTGTGTTCCAGCACTGTGCTCACCATGCTGCCCAACCTACACGTCGGCCTCAAAATCCAGTGCATTTCAGAACTAACAGATGCAGGTTTCTCTCACAAAACCTAATAGTGCATGAATTTGGCCCCTTGAGTTTATACCAATACCTCACACCTCAGGAATCACAAGCCTGTTCAAAACAACAGGACCCATATTTTGGTCACAGGTAAGTTAGAGATGATGTAGCAGCTAAATGAAATAGTGATGAGCTTTCAAAGGAAGGAGTTTCTTCAGAGGATTTCATCACATTGTCAGTGTGCATGATATCCTGATGCAACTGAAATTTCCTGCAGTACTTAGGATGTTACATTATATTTGGGGAAATATTAGTTATTCATTAGTTATAATGATGCAGTGAAGCAAAGATGATGGTGCATGGATGAAGTAGAGGCCCATACAGGCACATATCAGGCATGGCACTGAAATGAGACTATACTGGTTTTCAACAAGGACCGTGCTTGTTACACCAGCCAGCAGCACAACCCATAGATTAATCAGGGGGCTGGTATTGATTGTCATCATCTCCTGCAGGAAAGGAGATCATGCTACATGTGTGTCCAACCAGATAATCCATTGATTTCTATAATGGGAATTGTCACCGTAAATGTGTAGATGGTAAATATAAAAATATAATATAAACAACATGGATTGCCACCTCTCAAAGTTTAGGGAAAAAAAAAAACAACCAAAAAACCTAAACTAATGAAATAGGGATCCTTGTCTTTGACCTCCGAAAACTGTTTAAAGGTATCCTGTGAAACGCTGTTTTCTACTTCTGAGATTTCTTATTTATTTTCCCTACTTATTTGATATTGACACCTGTGTGAGATAGGATGCAGAGCAGCTAGAGTTTTTAGGATTGTTAAGTGTGATAAGTTCTTTTTCCTTATTTTTTTTTTTTAATTTGGAACACACTGACACAATGTATTGAGAAAACAGGGTTTGCAGTAAGTTTTTATGTTTAATAAGGATATTTTCACTAAGATTAGATAAGGTAAAAGGAGATAAGGCATATGAGTTATCATTCTCTGGGATGCTGGCTGACCTTTACAAAATGGACTTTGGAAATATTTCTTGTATTGAAAGATAAATTCTTCTAATGGGGCTTTTTTTACAACTTCAGTATGAGATTGACGATGGGGTTCAGTCGATACTCCCTTCTGTCCATATCAGGACATTTTTTTGCACTGCTTGTACACATGATCCTTGATGAAAAAGTGAAATTAAGTGATGTAAAACTCCACTTAGTCCCTTACCATGTGATGCTGTGTGTGTATATGTACACTAACATGCACATGAAAGAAAGAGTACACACCAAAAGCTGGTTTAATTCAGTGTGTGTTACCCTGTTTTTATGGATTGTCATAGGTGACGATAGTTGAAACATGAAGGGGAGAAATTCACAGAAAATTTTTATTTCACATGCATTGTCAACAAACAAGACTCTTAGGCTGTATTTACCATTTCCTCAGAGAGTGCCTTGATGTACTTTTTACCCATCTTTCTCTTCATGGTGAGTGAGATGGCTCTCATCTTCTTACTCAGACTTCCTCCATTATTTGCTGCTTTGGTTTGTACTGTTTCTCCAATGTCACTTATAGTCTCCAGCTCAGAGATCTGTTTTGAAATAAAAGAGTAAGCAATAACTCACCATGAAAGTAAAATGCAGTGTAGTGGAATAGGAATTACAGGGAAATATTAAGGACACTAATACAGTTAGCAGGATAAAAGTCAGTCCTGGCCATTTTCCTGGAATATCATGTACATAAACAGGTTTGCAGCACACCAGTGTATGTGTGACTGAAAGAAAGAAAATATATTTTATGCTAGAAAATGTTGTTTGCCATTATTTATTGCCCCTAATACAAATAAGAATTGAGAGGATTTTTGCAGGGGTCTTGAAAACAAAAGTGACATATTTGTGGGTTACTTGTAAAGTGCTGGTTACTTTGGGCATGCACCACTGTGAAGTGCACTTTTGTGGTTTTCTGAAAAATTGTTTCTAATCTTCACACCAAAGTGCTAAAGTTTAGGTGTGATTGTCCTGTTCATTTTGGCAAGGCCTCAATCACCCAGACAGGCTCAGGGACACGAGCAAAGTTCCCACCAGCGTAAAATGTACACGTTAGTTTCCCGATGTTTTTGCATAACTGTCATGGGAAAGTGAACTGAAGAAATTAAAACTTTGTGTTATACAGACCTCAGCTGAATCATCTGTCTTTGATATCGAGTGGTGCCTGAAACGGTCAAAGCTTCCAAAGCTGCTTGTGCGCTGTAAAAGAGGAGAAGACAAACCTTGACGCACTGGTGGTCTTTTGTTCTGTTATTAAGACTTAAATACAGCTGTCAAGTCATCTGTTTGTGTTAAAAATTCCTCCCATATCAGTGGACCGTGAACCGCTACATCCAGCTAGAAACCAACTAGAAGGTAACTGTGAGGGGGAAAAAAATTGTGACTGTCCAGCCAGAAGCAGAAAAATGAGTAAAGGGAAACAATACCGCTCCAAATACTAATTAGGTAATGGAGGTGATTAGGAGTTCTTCTACATCTATTTCACATTACTTAGATACCTAAGGCCAGAAACACTGCTGTCTAAGAGCTCAGGAAAAAAGCTGTTTCCATAAACATGATACAAGCTATAGACCCAGGCACGGTGGTATAAATTGTGACAATTTATACAGTGTACTTTTGCAGCTGGGGAAACTATTTATGGTTCTTTTCCAACAGGAATCAGCAAGGACCACCGAGGATTGTAAATACATCTTGTCTAAAATGCATACGTTGCAGAGGGAGTAACAGAATAATCAGGCAAGGCCTCGTGTTTTTCTTCTCAATTGTCCAATTAGAATGTCTGATTTTTAAACATAAATGGGTACAGTTTTTTCCCGAGTCACAGCTTTACAGCGGAAGAGAAGCTGCATCACCTGAGCTGTGCATCAAGAGACTGCGAATGGATTGCTCTTACTTCCCTCCAATTTTCACCCTTTCTGCATGCAGCTAAGTGGCATGGAAAGCAGGGAAGTGGCACAGCAGATTTTGAGGTGAGAGGTCATACAGAAATACCTGTCAGACATGCCCAGGCAGAGCTGTCTGACACAGAGCTACCCATGGTGGCAAAATGCATAAAATTGGCATTGATGGCAAGTCAGAAGTCCCTTTAAGTGCGGCTCTAATAACAACCAGAATTTGTACATCTATCCACTCTACAGTGTCTTTAAGAGCTTGTTTTTATGTCTTCACCAATACTCAAAGCTAAATCCAGAATGACTCATTTTTTTTTTTAAGTACTTCACTCTTCCATACTAAATGAAAGTCTTTAATGCAGTATCAGAATTCTTGAGCAGGGTTTACTATTATATACAATGCAATATCATCTCAGTCTATTCTTGAGTATTCAAAATCCCCTCTGGAGGAAAAAAAGAAACCCTGAACTAAGTAGCAAACCACAAAATAAATACATCCTGACTGATTTAATAAGTGATTTCAGACTACCTGGCTAGTACAGCTAAGTACAGCTTTTCCTGTACTTATTCATCATTTTGCCTTGCCCCCTTGATTTCAGCCAAACTAGTTCCTTGTTCCATTGCTTTCTTCCCCCACCCCCAGCAATGTGAGTCATCTTTTCATTTCCCCCAGGTTTTTAAAGGACCCATTGTGCTCTTTTCACCTGGAATCTCCAGCTACCTCCTTTTGCTTTCCAAATAGGAACACAAGAGAGCTGTGAGCTCCTGGCTCTACTATTACAGAGTTCCAATCTTCTTCATCAGGCAAAACTTTCCATGAGGTAGCCTCAGAAGCAACTGAGGTAGATCATGCTTTGGGCGTGATCTCCATCCTTTTTTGGAGAAAAGGACTGTTTTAATAGGCTGTCCCTTTGCCTGCCTTTGCAGTGCAGTCACACATGCATGGACCTGCTTCCAGAGAAGTTAAGGAGAAATCTCTTGGCCATGGGTGTTTTCACCCACGAAGGACCCCATCTTTTCAGTCCCTGCTCATAAATCACAAGGTTACTCTCCATATTAGTTCCCTTCTCTTTCATGAAGCCACTTTTAAACTAAAAGTAGTTTGCAGAGGAAAAAAAAAATGACAAAAAAAACCTACAGGAAGCCATGTGAAAATACTTTGTCTTAAAATCTCCATTTGAGAAGAATAAAATCAGCATCCCCTGGAACACAACAGAAAATAAAAGCTCCTTGCTGTTATATTTCCCTGTTTTCCCAAACTTATTTATTAACCAGCTTTGCCACCTTCCCAAAAAAATTAATGTCAACATAGCAGGGGGAGAGGCCTGAGCACAGACAAATGGAAGAGAAAAGTGTACACACATTCTGGCTCCATGTTCTAAGCAGTGCAGCTCAAGAGAAAGAGAAATAACATTTTTTTTTCTCCCCTACATTTCTGGGCACATCTAACCTGAAAAATATTTCCAGCCAAAGGTTATTTGAAGAAACTGACCCAGATTTGTGAATATTTTTGGACAAGTAAAATGACATTCACTACTCACTGAGGGGAAAAAAAAAAAAAAAAAGAAAAAAATGAAAAAACCCACACAGCTCTCCTCTTAATTGATTGTAATCTCTCAGAAAATCTCTGTTGGCTAAACATTGTGGTTTTGTTTGTTTGTTTTTACCTTGTGAAATCTAAAAGGACAATTTGGATTGCACACTTTAATTTTATCTAAAATTCCCATAAAGAACTTTGCTATCAAGTAGATGAACAATATCCTGTGACAAGGGGTTAGCTCAATAGTATGATATAAAAACACAGCCCCAAGGATTATGGTTCTATTAGACAGGATTAACACCTTTCACTAGCTTGTCAACCCAGCCAAATGTGCCCTGTAGCATGGAGTGAGAGGGATAGAGAGGGAGGCTGGGATTCACAGCAATACTGGGAAAGTATAAAATAGTCTCCCACAGCGATCTCTAAACATACACTGACCTTTCTGTTGCATTCAATCACTTCAATATGTCTAGTAGGAATAACTGTATATTAAAGTGCAGATGTGCTGCAAATACTTTAAAAGGAACAAGAGGAAAAACATTGTTTATTGTTGGTGTTACCTATAAACAGCTTGAGCACAGGGAAATCAGTTATTCGTTTTCAACCCTCGAAACAACCTTATATCCTACATGTGCAGAAGCCTTGGGCTATTTCGTAGTGTACTTCAATGTTGCTTCATCCTTATTAAATATTAATAAGGGTTACAGGATGATTTCCACTGTTGTAGATAATGGTCTTGCTGCACTGGAGAGCACTAAATAGGGCTGCTTCAGCAGTTCTCTATACTAACTTTTTCCATTAAGTAATCAATAGGCACCACCTTTTAAAAACATATCCAACCCCATTATACTGATAACGAAAAGCAGATTTAGGAGCTCCTGGCTGCAAAGAGAATGGAACTATTAGTTTCAGTAGTGTCAGTCACTGCATTAGCATCAGGGAACACCTACTCTGTGAAGATAGGAACAGGCCTTATTTCCAGGTGAAGGGAGGCTTTTAAAGTAAATGCAAAGCTACCAGGAGAAAATACGCTATTGACTTTTGATACCATCCTATAAAGTTAAGTGGTTTTTCTCGCTTGATTCATGCAAGAGCTACCAGTGGATATGTTAAGCAAATAGGAATTTGCTCAGTAATATCTAATGGAAGCGTGGGTAGGGACAAACAACTGTGTTTTCCCACACAAGGACCGATCAAGTAATTTCTATAAATCAATGCACAAACTTTCATCCCTTCCCTTTCAGTATACCAAATCAGCATAATAAAAAATATCAAAGATGCTTTTCAGTATTTTAAATCCTCCTTCCATCTTCTCCTATATTGTTTATTCCCTGAAATCCAGGAACTTTAAATAATCCTTTCAAAGGGATAAGTGCTATGTAATTGTCGTTTATTTTAATTTGGACAGTCTGCAGTTGATGGTTGGGTTTGTCTGTAAATACCCTATAGTTTTCCCCAGAAAATAGTATGGTATGGTATGCAAATAGTAAAACAACAACAACAGGTTCTGAAATACATGTCTTTCAGTTATAAAACATTCTTCCCTTGTAGGACATATTATAGAAGTCAGATAGTTCTTATGAGAAGCTAGTCAGAGCTTCTCGGTGTCTAAAGACAACCTTTGAGCCAAAACTGACAGCAGTTATCCTGCTAAAAATTCATTATAGGTGATATTCATCTCATGTTTTCCACTGGACAATTCACGCTGCTCAGAGATCTGGTTCCCTACTGTGAGAAATTCTGGCCCATTATATTTTGGTTCAAGTCCTGTTCAAAATATCTTTTAAGTCCAGTATGATGCAATGGCTTTGTACTGACCCTCTCACACAAGTCAATCTTTTCCAATTCCTCCATGCATTTTCATTTTTAGCTTCCATTCACCCTCAGACTACCCAAACTGTGTAAGCTGTATAGGGGCAAATGTGGCCACTGGGAGTAACAAAAAGGGAACTCAGCATGTTGCTCAATTTCCTTGCGTGCCACAGACATTTGTCTTCTTCCCTCTCTCTTGGAAGAAGCCACAGCAGCCCTCAAGAGAACAGCCCATTCTTGATGCTCTGATGGATGGAGACAGGTGGAGATCAAAATTTCGTTCATTTCTTCTGTTCTCTAATGGTCCTAGTCCCTTCAGAAGGAGGAAACTACTCTGAAAATGCAATTAAGAGTTACCAAGTAGGGATGAATATTTCCACTCTGCTAGCTTATCTTGTTGCATAGATAATCAAAAGAATTTTCTCCTACTTTCCTAGATGGGAAGATGGCAGTTTTTAGCTTTTTGGATGTTTTGTGGAAAATAAAAAAAGCAACCAACAAACCCCAAACAATACCACTACCAAAAATCCCCTTGGTTCTGTATAAAGAATGAGAATTTGCATACAAGATTAAGCAACTCTTCAAGGAGTAAGAGAAGCAACAAAAGAGAAGACACCATGACCCTTCTACTTCAGGGATTTTTTTCCTATTCACACATTAGTTACACATACAGAACTTCTGACCACTAACCAATCTATTAATATAACTTTATGACCCACACAAAACATGGCCTAAACCCTGTACTTCACCAGTCAAAAGCAATAAAAAAGATACATCTTGTTCTTGCTAACTCAAATAGAGCAATCTACTGAATTGGCATTTTTAACTGGCTTAAAAATGACTCTGTAATTTTATCGTGGCCTGGTATTCAGTAACCGCATGGACGTGGGGAGAGAGGGGAGCAAAGTGGACTTTGAGCAAAACTGCCTCATTTTAATGATGGGAAAGGGCTGGAAAAGAAAAGCTGGATTAAATAACGAGTTAATCGTGCCTAACACTCCTCCAGGTGAACAAACTGTGCTCTCCAAAGTAAACACTGAGCAGCTGTTTTATCAGCACCTCTACCTGGTACCAGCCTCGGTCTCCCAAGCCTAAAGCTCCGCTGACACGAAGCACGTAGTTCCAGATAACCCAGCCTGCACGTCAGAGTTTCCACCAGAAACCCGTCTCGAGCGCTTTCAAAGGGCACCTCGCACAGGGCAGGCCCTGGGGCAGCTGAGAGCAAGGGGGAAACTACCATTCCTGAAGTTCAACGACACTGAGATAGCTTGTAAGGTCTGTAAGTCTTCCTCAGGAAGAGGCAAGCCAGGTAGGATGTCTGAGCAAAACGGCAATTTCATCTGGCAAAAACTGTGCCGTGTTGATTAAACAAGTTTGTGAGGAACTAAATAAGGAAGTAATTTAAGAAACGTCAGTCTTAACAGTAGGAAAGTTTCGTGCAAGTGAGTGTTGCAAAATGTGCAAGGGGGGGAAGGGACCTGACTCCTCTTTCTTTAAATGAACATTGACCCTGAATTTTGAGCACCGTCGTTCTTGCCCAGTTACTGCAGAGCACTCTCAGTTCCCGGTGAGAAAAGTCACTTCAAGTGCTCTTCTGGCAGTCTGTCCAATTCTGGGAGTGTGCACACAGGTATTTGCAATAATTATGTAATTAAGACTTTATTATTTATATGACATTTAATTAAAAGTGACTTTCAGTGGCACGCAAAACCATGAAAAGAAAATGACTTTAAAAGAAGGTTAAGGATGTGTGACAAACTCAAAGGAGCTATGAAAATGATAGTTAAGGATTTGGCATGATGTGCACTTCTACCTCCCTGGTATCCTTTTTTTTTACCCTTGATTTACACATGGGCAGAAACATCATTGAGGGACGAGCCTTGAAATCCACCCTCCACAAAACCATCACTGCAGTAAGGGGAGCGCTGCCTGAGAAAAGATTGGTTAAACACTACGTAAGCATTGCAGTCTTTGATCTTTAATCTCTTAAATACCAACATCTTTCCTCTCCTGAAACTTTCTCCTCTTCAAACCAGATGAATTGGCAGACGAATTCTCATATTTTAAAAACGAATCACCTAGCTTCAATTAAAGTCCTTCCCCTGCTTACTTATACAGCATGATTTTATTAATGCTGTGTGTTATCTAGGTCCTGACCTTGCAGGGTTTGGCTGGGTTTCCTGTTCGAGAGAAATTACTCACAAGCACGTTTGCAGGCTTTCAGTGAAGACAAAAATACTTATATGCCCAATGACGAGCTTGGAAGAACACAGCCCCCAAGGGCTCAGTTTTGAAGGGACCCCTGTGCCTGCCCAGCACACCCGGAGCGGGGAGTGGGAATGTGACTGCCATGAATGCTCAGCAGAAGAGGCAATGAAGAGCCTACTCGTGGTGCTGCACATAAACCACACTCAGAATAGCCGGGAGAGACACAGCCTGCCTGAGGGGTTTCCTGTTCCTTTTGGAAGCCCGAGGAGTGGCTACAGGAGTGGCTACAGCTGCCGACTGTAGCGCGCTCATCTACCCACTGTGGAGCAGAGCAACACAGGACAGGCAGAAAATACTCCTGCCTGCTGAGACAGTGGTTTGGTCAGAGCCTCTTCAACTTGACCATTGCACCAAAAGATCCTCCACAGGGATTATTTCAGTGGCAGCAAGAGCTCCTTGCCTATGTTATGCTTTGCTACCGCGTATCATGGGAGCTGTCCTGCCTCCGGGGAGTCACCAAGTATGCAAAGCAGCTTGTGTATTCCTTGCCAAGGAAAAGGACATTTTCAGTGGAAGGTGTTCCCTCAAATGACCTTCTAGATGGGAACAAGATTAAAAAATAACCTCTAAGTCACGGTCAAATCTGACCATCCCAAAAGCTCATTTGTTTTTGTTTTTGGTTTTTTTTCTGAAGAGTAAGCAAACTTTAGAAAACCCTTATACAAGTTTTACTTCCATACTGCAGTCTTACCCTTGACAACAGGTAATAACCAACAATCAGCTAATTCTAAGAAACCTGGTGGAGAGGGGGAGAAAGAAAGTTAGTTTTTATTACTTTTAAATGAGTGTTTGATACATCATGTTGGTTCCCCTGATTAATGTTCACAGCAAACTCAGCCATTGGAGTTGTAATGTTTCTGCAAGCTTCCCTACAGCAAAGCTTAGCCATTAATTCAGTGGCATATGTCAGCTCAGCAGAGCAAGGTCACTCTTCTCTTTCAAGGGGAACCTTTTTAGAAATAATAAAACTGACAGAAAGTTCTTTTTTGCATGCTTTATGTCACCTGAGGTTGAGTGCTGCAGTTAATATCACAGAGCTTATAAACATTCCCATCTTCAGCAGGCTCCAGCCCCACCAGGCTCTTAGAACCTCAACTTCTTTTTTTTTTTTTTTAAAGTAACATAGTGACAGCTTTATGTGGGGCAGATATACAGTATGTAATCCTAAATGAGTAAAAAGTAAGTAAAAAATGAACAAATCTTTTCTTAGGCTTTTTAGAGGAGAAAATTTGGAAGGCACTAAGGACTGCTGATACTGCAGTATGCACTTAGGATGTTAGTGCTTAGAGAAAAGATGTAGGATTAGGGAATTTGTCTCCATGGATGCTTGTGTCTTTGGATAAAGGGAGGAAATTTTAAAATGCTACTGGTCCACCTTGTTTCCATGTCACTGTTAGCTGATACTGCAGGTTGAAAATCTGTTTAGGCATTCGATATAAAGATAACACAAAGTTAATTGATCTATTTATAGAATAATTTTGAACTTGTAAGTAAATAAAAATATTCTAGTTGTCTCTTATGATAACTAATTGCAGCTGGAACTTATTTATCGAGGTACAAATATTATGGAATATGATAAACAAACTAACTAGCTGAAGAATAAGATCCAAACAATAGGCCATTTTTTTCCCCTTCATTATCTCTCTTCAGACATCCTGACTACACTTGATTAATGAATCCATAGTGAGATTAGCTAAAATTGCCTTAATGGAGATGCACTACAGTAGAGAAGCAAAATTCAGTGCAGTATCTATCATCAGTCACTGTGAATTTTCGTGTTTCATCAGATCTATATGTCCATTTATTTAAATTACTTTTATCTTGAAAAACAAAACAAACAAACAAAAAAACAAATAATATATTCATTATAGTGGGTTAACTTTTGACTCTCAAATGTAGACCAGAGTCACCATTTTTTCCCTTTCATGTATCCTCCCTTGTCTGAGTTCCAGTGTTGGCTTATTGTCATAATTTATTGTTATAAGTTATCCTTATTGTGCATTTGAAGAAAGACATGTGGCACTTCATTGAAGCCTCTCAGGCTACAAAAACTGGACATGCTTGCACAACTTATGCCTGGGAATCTAAAATATGCTCCTTGGAAATTTGAACTCGTAAAATAAGTTCAGTAACCTTTTGATTTTGGACAACTATGGAAACTGAAAGAAGGTTGGCAGCTCAGGCTTTCCATGTGACTGGGGACTAGGTAAGAATAATTCTTACTCCAGAATTTAGGATGTGTTAAATTCTGGGTTTTCTTTGTAGCATAAGCTCTATAACTGCTATCCCAGGAAAAAATATATTCATCTGAAGACAAGATAGCATCCTGATACTGTTCAGGTCACTCATAGACCAGAAAGGAACGAATACAATCAACAGCTCCCTGGGATACTGGGCACAACAAATGGTACCGGTATGGGCACATCACTTCCCCTCTCTCCATATGATTGTCTCTGTGGCATGGGGTTATGACAATCACAGTTCAGTGGAAAACTACAACTTCATCTCATGAAAAACAAATGTAGCAGGTGCATGAAGTGTGTTTTCCTTTCGACACATGACAAAATTGAGACTGAGCTCTTCCCCCCCCTTCTCCTGCAATCTCCATGAAAGCCGTACGCAATTGAGAGACACTAATGAGATGCTGCTACTGAGGCAGAGACAGCAGCGAAGCCTTCAAGGTGTCCTTTGAACCCCAAATTCAAGGCCATATTCCAAATCCTACTGAAATCACCCCTATCACTGCAAAGGGGTTTGTCCCAGCTACAAGGCTTTAAGCTTTCATGAACAGGTGGGAAGATGTTGCCTCTTCCCATTCATTCTCATACTGGCTAAAATCCCAAATACAAAGTTTTCAAACATTTTACCACAATTACCAAGATACATTAATCAGGCAAATATAAACTCCATTACAGAGTCAGGAAGAAAATAATGGAAACACGCCAATGGACAACATCAGAAAAGGCTTGCCATGTGCTTGCGACTAGAGCTGAATGCCTGCTCTACCATCATCAGTCATTTCATGCACCCTCTACACAGGTTCTGAGCTTCTCATCCATCAGTGAACCATGTCTCCTTTGCCACTCTGTGAAGAGGTTTTTATACTGAATATATGACCTTAAAGAAGGAGGCAGACAGACAGAAATACAAGAGAAAAACAGCACCACTGTGGCGAGTGAAAGCAGTTCATGAGTGGTAAAGCTTAGCATCCACTTTGCACAGGTGAAGGCAGCAGAGAGTCAAGCTGAGTGAGCCCGTTCAGCTGTCTCAGCCACTTTGTCGTCTCACCTTCACACATCTGCTTTTGGCTGTGCTGTTGCTAAGTGAAGCTGATTTCTTTATTTCAGGGCTGTGGGCTGTCAGTGACAAAGCTCCATCTCTATCTCAAACATAGTGGTAGAGGGCAGACATGAAACTGCACCATAGCTTTGCCATGTTTTCTGATTGAACAGAACTCCTCTAGCATCTATCTTGTCTGTGAGAACAACTGCAGAAAAACCTAAAGCCAAGTACTCAAGTATTTCAGTAACCTCATGTCTCACGTCTCTTTCCACATACCTGAAAGAACAACAGACTTTCTGAATGAGGTCAACACGACCAAGGAGAGGAACTTCCAACTTCCTACAGTTCTCAGGGAAGTAACCACTCAGCATCTCATGGAAATCAAGTACAGGAGTGTGAGGTTATATGGTTGTTCTTGTGACAATGATAAAAGAGATAAAGACATAGAAGAGTAGGAACGGACTAAAACTCCACCCAGAAGACATAATGGTGCAAAACAGGAGATTGATCTTCTTCCCAGAGAAAACTTGTCAACTTCAGTGCTGGGTGATGATTAGAGATAAAAGACCATTTGCTGTTGACATTCAGCTTATCAGAATGGTGCCAGAAGATGCTATGACTGGCAATTAAGCAGCCTGAAGAATGTGTCATTATCCAGCTGTAAGACCCCAAGTCTGGAGCTATGAGTTGTTCAGATCCAATAATTAATATAATAATTCAGTGTCTCACACCAGCTTTCTGTGTATCCATGTAATAAACCAAAGAGGGCCGGGGGAAAAAAGTGGCAGTAAGGTATATATCATATATAGTCAAAGAAGCAACTTTCCTGGAGCAGTCTCCAAACTCTTCCCTAAGGTAGAATTTCAGCCCCAAGTTTGAGAAGAAGAAAAATAGTAAAAACATAGTTTTGGGTGCGCTGTAAGTGGAATAGGATTCAAAAAAGAGCTACAAAGGTAAGAGCAAGCATGTATGCAGAAGAGCTTTCACTTGGGAAAAAAGGTAGGTGGTCATTCATCTCCCTGTGGAATAACAACACACATACAGCATACCTCTATCTGATGCACGAGACAAAGATTTCCATTAGGATGGTTTAAAGGACATAAGACTTGCTAAATATTCAGAGCATATATAATCTGTAGCCTGGTGCCAAACAGCAAACTGTCTAGCAAAAACACTGACACTGATAATTTGTGGAACAGAGTATAACTGTTTCTAACAGCTGTAGTAACCCTGCTGTCTTTGTTTCAGGCTTCCAGAAGATAAAGGTTAAGGGATATTGTGATTATAGAGACCCAGAAGACTTTTTTTCCTTTCTCAGGATTGGGTATTCCCAGTGGTTTCTGCCCACACACCAAGGGGTTGTTTCCTCTGGATGAAGTGTGTGTAGCCAACCACAAATTCTTTATACTACCTGCCAAGGGAGAGCTTTATAATGACTTCAGTCATTTTGCTGTGATAGAGGTTCCTAGAAGAGCACTGAAACTACAGAAAACTGTAGGCCACATCCTCTGCCAGTCCTGCCCATATGTAGCTACTGATCTTTTTTCCCAGCAATGACAGACATCCTTGCCAATGTTTAATTTGGGGTATTCTGGGTTTCCTAGAAACACAATATTGAAGTCAACTGCTTCAGAAATCTAATTAAAGAGTTAGAAGACAACTAAACGCTGATTTATGTCACTTTGCTGGTTGTGCTATGTATTTATCAGAGAGTACAGTTATAAATGATGTAGTTTCTAAAAATGGCTGGATAAGATTGTTCAGACATACCTCTTGAAATGCTCTTACTTGCTTAGGAAAACAAACACAGAACTGAACTGGATTTGTTACTCTAAGCAAAATGAATATTAATGTGTCAATATTCCCTTCAGGAGATTTGCTCTCACTTGTTTTAAAATATTCTGCTATTAAGGACTTAAGCCTGGCTAGTGAAGGAAAACCAAGACAGGGAAGAAATAAGAAATTGCCTGAACATTGTGCAAGGTTGGTTGAAAATTCAAAAAGTGGTGTAATCAAGGGAACGCACAAAAGATGTCAGTACTGGACCAGGCCACAGATCTCATTTTTGCTTTGATACAAAACCTAGTCAAGAGTTATGTGAGACCTCAATGAGCGTGTGTCTTGATGTGAGCATCGAAATGTGGAGTCTGGCCATCCTAATCAGCCTCCTGCAAAAGGGCAGGTGAGGGATGGCTGTTCTTTCCCCACAAAGACTCTGGACTCTGACTTCCTGGTGAGAAAACAAAATTCCCCAAATTTCAAGACCTTACTAAAAGAGATATGCTAACATATATGTTAAGACACAAACAAGTTCCTGAAACTGCTGTTGAAAAAAAAAATTATCTGATAAGCAAGAAGCAAGATGATAATATAAATGAAGAAACAACACCAGAAGTAAGAGGAGCAGTAATATGATTGTAGAGCCTTCCATTCACAGAAGGAAAATAACCCAAGGTTAACTCTAACCTTGTTCTAGTTTTTTATGAAGCCTAAGGGAGACAGAAAACACCTTCTGAAGTGTCACCTGTAATCCCTTCCTTCCCCATCTAGACATACATGGTTATTACAAGTATCATTTTTTCTTTCTCTGAACCCTCTCTGATAAAGGCCCACAGGTATTTACACTATAAACCAGGTTCTTAAAAATACTTCCCAGATGTTGTCATCTGTTTCTGCTTATTTAACAGAGTTCAAATGGATTTTGACAAACAGTCTTTCTTCAAGAGGCAGTGCAGTAAAGACCTTTAATGACAGAACTATGTGTCATCTTTGCCCATAAGCATAAATTTGCACAGCGGGCAGTACGGTGAAAACAGCTTATCATCAACTCATCACCTCTCATCATTGTTAGAATGAAATGCAAATGGAAACGAACATCACTTCAGTCATGGTTGTGAAAATTAGCATCTGTGACATTAGCAGTGGCTCATTTATTATGCACTCGAAATTTCAGGGGGAAAGAAGAGAATATAAAACTTCATAACTCTACCAGTCTTTACCTTTGAAATAAAATTAAAACCTTCAGCTTTCCTCACTCAAGGATAAATCCTAGTTAATATTCATTAACACTGAGCAATCTCTAGACTGCAGATCTTGTCCTACAGAAGATCTAATTATGCCTTGAATTATTTTTGGTGTTTAGGTTTGCTGTACCTATTTTCTATTTTCTTTTCTTTAACAAGTATTCCCCATTGGAGAGGCACAAGCCACTGTCTGAGAAAAATACAGCACCAAAAAACTTGCTTATAGCATCTGTCTGCACTACAGGCTCCAAACACTTAGACAAGCGATAAACTTTACTCAGATAATCTCACTGAAATCAATGGGATCACAGCTAATTTATTCATTTAAGTGTTTTCAGAATCAGGATCAGGCCTTCTGTGAAGAATATATAAAAACGGGAAATTCTGGGCTCAAGTCTATGGCAAAAATGTGCATTCATTTCTGTGAAGTCAGGGTTTTATTTAAAGCTTATAAAAAAGTAACATTACTGGCATGAAATCGTACCATGGCATAAATCTGCATATTAAAATGGTTCCTCCCATTGGATTTGCCACTATTACCTCATAATCCTGAAAACAAATAAAGGTTTATCACCTAAGTAAGTGAATATTGATTTAATTAGAAGCTTGGACATATTTTTGCCTAAACAAAATGCAGAGGCATTGACCCTGAATTGTCTGACACACCAGAAGTAAGCCGAGTTTAAAGCACCAAGCACTTTTGGAAGCAGAATAAGGAAACAAAAAACGTCTCAAAACTTTAGCATAAACACAGATCAACTGTCATGTAGAATAATGACACAAGACTTTCTTCAGTCAAGCCAGAAAAAATGACACAAAGTCGTCTTTCCTTCACGTTGAAGTAAAGCCAAGAATCATCAGGCAGTTCTCAAGTTTGCTGTGTCCGGAGGAATGTCAGAGAGAGAGAGAGAGAGAGAGAGAGAAAGGAATAGGTTCTGCACAGCACATTATGTCCTGTGAAGTGGGCAAGACAAGGCAGGGATGTTTTACAGATTATTTGCACCTGGTCAAACGTGTAAAACAGTGCAAAGTGGAATGCAGAGTATCTGTGAAATTCTTTAAGGGTGTTTTATTTGTATGGTGCTGCCTGAAGCTATACAAAAGAGAAGACTGTATAGTTTCTTTGAATGTTTTTTTTCCCATCATTCTAAATCTGCTTCATTCCATTCCCCACATGCACTGACATTTGTAACATCATAAGGGTCAAAGAGGCTAAAATCCAGGTGTTTTCAGAAGTCTTTCCTTCATCCTACAAGTAAACTGCTCTCCTCCTCCCCAGCTCTCTAAGGGGTGGTGGGACAGACTGCACAGACCCACAGCTGAGACACATCTAGTAAAAGCTACCCCCTCTGCTTTTCTGCCCTGCAATAAACACTCCAGCAATGCACATGCTCTCCCTGCAGTGAGCTGAGTGCAGCCATCAGCGTGATCAGGAACCTCAGGGCTTTGTGCAAGACGTGGTTTGTTTGACCTCACTTGCCCACAAATAAGTCCACAGCTCAAAACAGCCACACCATGTAAACCAAGCTGTGTCTCATCTGGCAGAAATGAAAGGAGGGCAGGTAAGGACTCCCTTAAGGAAGGGATGGAAGATGCACAGGCTCTGTCATGAGAGAAAATCATTTAAGGTCCTGCGTAGACAATAGGTTAGATCAGATAGGCTTGAAATAGAGAGCTTAGCCCTTCAACTGGTTGAATTTCTTCAATATTAAGAAGGGTAATTTTAACCCTTAGGACTTTTCCCTTATAATTCTGTTATCTGGGATCCTCAGCTGATGTACGAGGTACAAACGTACAGTTCCACAGTAGTAATGCAACTACATTAGTACAATAGTAATGCAAATGATTAACACTTGCAAAGGATCAGAATCCTTCCACGATCTCTTTTGAAAGCATTTCCCTCCCATTTCTCTCCCAGTTTTCTCTTGTATGACACCAGGTGTAGACGGTTTTTTTGCCTAACAATGAATGTTTATATAGTTTACATAAAATGCTTTCAGTAGTTATACGCATATCATGCATACACAAAAGCTGCCAGACATTCAAGTAAGTTATTAGCATGACTGCAGCACTACTGAAATTCTGCTGCTTAACCGAAAAAAATACAACCATACTATTTCATGGCACAGGATCAAACTTTTCATAGCAGAAACTGAGAGTCCTAAGATAGACTTTTTGTCTATGTAGCACTTACCACGTCTGCAGAAGTCCTTAAGCACCACAGTAGTAAATAAGTAAGGCAAATGCATTGCACACAGAGAACTGACAATTAGATACTGCAAACCTGTATTACTGCTGCACTGGTCATTTGTCCACCACTATGAGGGGCTTTATATAGGGACAGTGAATTGCCTCGAGAAGGGCTTTAACACCAGCTTTGCATCATATTCCTTCATCCTCATCAAAAGGCATAACTGGATGCCAACATTCTTCACATTAGAAAGTAATAAAACCAAAGGGATTAAAAAGAAAATCTTGGTAAAATACTTGGATTAATGCACAGAAGTTCCTACACTTGTGATAAAGACAACTAGTAACCATGAGTAGGATTCAGTTACCTAAAAAGATCATTTTGGTGTCCTCTTTGAGGTCTAGGGTAGCAAACCTGATTTTCATTTAACATTCCAGACCTTATGGCTCTCCCACAGGTCTTGTGCTGGCCCTGTGTGGATGTGTTGGAGACACTGGGATGTCTAAGCTGCCTAAAGGCAAGGTGAGGTAGCCCACAACCTTCACAGTGACAGTGGAATCCTGACCTGTGAGCATGAGGAGGTACCAAATGTTGCCTGCTCGGAGCAGGGGCAGCCAGAACGTGATCTGGGGAAGTCACTTGTGAAATCCTCTAAACTTCTGTCAGGAGGTAAGGACCTGTGCCCCATCTTACCCAATTCTGCATTAAGCAAGTTAAGTATTGACGTTGCTTCTGTGGGACAAGTTTCAAAACATGCTACAGCAAAGTCAGATTTCTATTCTATGCAAAGTGGGGCTCTTTTCTCCAATGCCCTGTTTGTGAATAGCACATTGAGCAAGAGAACTCTCGTCATGGAAAGTTTACACAGCTCTGTGCAAAAGTGGGCCAACAGGAGGTGAAGTGTCTCAAAGAACACCCCTGAGACAGAAAGACATCCTGAGACACTTCACCAAGACCTTTCCATTTTTGTAAACACTTACAATAGGTCAAAAACAGCACAGCAAAGTCAGCAGCTGTGACACTCAGTCAAGTGGTTAGACTCCTTTTGTCCCTGCTTTACACATACAGTGAATCAAATCCATGAGCATTATGTACATATACATATATATAATTGAGAAGCCATAATGCCAGCATTTTAATAGCATGGAATGAATTCATGAATGGATAACTGTGAAGGAAAAAGAAATTTAAAAATGAAAATCAGATTATTGTTAAGGAATGTTTTATTCTGGAAGAAGAGAGCGACCAAAACTGGCTTTTGAAAATATTTAGCATACAGGGAAACAAAGCCTATCCACAGAGTCTTTCATGGTCATTTCTTGTTTAATCTATAGTGTAATTAGATATTAATTATACTTCTTCTCTGCCATTAAAAAACAGTATGATGGTTGAAAAGAAGAAAATGCACACCAAAGCAACCAGTGCAATGCTTAAAAAGCCCATTTGTGTATGGGAAAATGGATTCAAAATTGCTTCAAATCCATGAAAAAAAAAGCTTACGTTAATTTTAACTGTTAATGAATCATAGTTTAAAACTGCAAGCACAATATGCAAAAGCCAATGCTGTGTAAAACCAGAAGATTCTTGCTGGAACAGTGTCTGCAACAATCTTTTAGGACACAGAAGTCACTAAGGGAGGTGTATTCTCAAACAATAAGAAGATGGGTCTGTAAACTAGGAGCTGCCGAATTGCTGGGAACAGAGATATACTAAAAGACTTTTCTAATCTCTTTGTTAAATTTTCAGCACTGATAAACTGAGGCAGAAATGGATAATGAAGCCCTCAGGTCAAGCAGTAGCCATTTCACTTAAGCCTTACAACACATATGTACAATCCAACACACAGAGGTCATTTTGCACTCAATGCAGGGACTGAAAATAAATTTCTAGCACTGGACACATTGTTATGCCTCTTGCAAAACTCTCACTTCCTTTCCTACAATTCCAGATTGTGGAAAGTGTCCAGTGTAGCGCATTATCAATTTATTTAGAGTATTTCATTCAGGCTGAATTTCAATAATTCCCAGAGAAATGAAGATAAACATTAATTGTCAAGTACTCTCTCCTCCTTTGGTTATGGTGATGCAAAAGCAAATTTATTAAAATAAGGAACAAATTGAATAGCTTTTCTAATTCTTCACCAATTCTCACACTCTTTTCTGGTACATCATCAATTTATCATAGATCAAAGGGAAAGAGGGGATTTTATGAGCTCCTCTGTTAAAAGACTGATGAAGAACTTAAAATAATAGACAAAGTCCAGTACCAGGACTCTTTAGCACAGCTGTAGCAGCTTCACAATGATGATTCCTTGAATTGGATCCTTACTGTTATGAAGTGAGTATATTCAAATAGATTCCTGAGGTTACAGCACTGAGGCACTCACTAGCCCATTAGGAAATCCTGAAACTAGGATTTAAAAGGAAAGCCTCCTCTTAAAAATTGGTAAATTGGTAAAAATTCCTGCTATTGCTCATTGACAACAAAAATTGAACATTCTTACCTTTGGCTTTTGACTTTTCTCCTTGTCAGACGCGTTAGATGGTTTTCTCTTCAACATGTTTAACCCACGTTTATCCAGAGGATGTGCAACCGCTACTGCCTTGTGACCAAACTAAGTACAACAGGGGGTACTACAGACGTGTACATTGGTCACTTCCTTGTTCTGGTCAGGATGTGACTTCATGCAGCTGCTTTGTTGCAGTGGGGGAGTAAACTGAACACTTCGTTTGGGGACGGGGTGAGAAAGAGAGAGGTGCTCCAAGGAGTTGAAAATGAGGACAGGGTTCAAAGTGAGAAATGGTTTAAAACTTATCTGCTTCTGGGTCACCATCAGGCCTCGGTAAGACTTTGGACAACCTCAAGAAAATCATCCTCTTTTCCTCTCTCTCACTTTTCCCCTCTCAGCCTTATGGCACTAACTGAACCTTTATTCCATCGTGTGTTGGGACTCAGTTGTGAAGAAGGTCTGCTGATGTTCAGAGGACCAAGCAATATTATTGCCCAGCAGATCTACACTGTACTGTGGGTGTGTGGTCCAACTGGTGCCAACACCTCCTCTTCTCTCTTAGCTCCACAGTAATGCAACAAAAGCAATGAGATTAAAGGTCACTGTTTGGTAGAGAAGGGAAGTATCTAAAGCCATCTTTTTCTTTTGAGTGGTGAAATAATTTTTTTGTCATTCATCAGAGGATTTGGACTCCCTGAAACAGCACTTTTCAGTCCTCTGCTGTCCTTGATTTGCTGACAAAGTCACAGGGAGAAAAGGCAAGTCTTACAACAGAAGGCTTACAACAAAGAGACAGAGGAGAATGGCAGAGGTCCTTTGCACCCTCTTGAAAAACAGCCCAGAGGATAAAGGAAAGTGGAGGTATTAAGATAGCTTTGAATTTCTGCTTCATTTTGCTTGATATTATTTGCCAAAGACAAACAAACAAAAGCCTTGAGTATTCTAAGTAAAACTTATCTGTTGTGAATCATAGGTCACAAAACCTGAAACTATGAAACACTCCCAAATTTTTGCTGAAAGATGGAGGTGAATTCTCAATTTCAAAACCCCAAATTTTTTGGGCCACCCACAGAGTTTCAATTAAACCTTAATTTAAGATTACTACAAATGAAAAAGAAATATATTTCTCTAAATTGCAAGAAAAGGTTCAAGTAAGTGTCAAGAAAAAACTTTGGTAATTTTTTTTTTTCAAAATTTTATAATATATTTTCCATTTTTTTTCCCCAAATAAATATATTCTAAGCAGCCTTTACTCCTAAGTTTTGCATAAATAAAAGCACTTTTAAAAAAGCACTTCACTGTGGAGGTCTCTTGCACCAAATAAAAATTCCAATGTTCTTGTGAATCCAAATACTCAGTACACAGCCCTTTCTTTTTCTACATCATTCTTTTAATATCAGATTTGATGGAACTCGAATTTCAAGGAAAGGTAAAACAAGAAACCATCTAAACTGAAACCACAAAGAATTGATGGTTGAAATGCATCATGGTATGAAATGCACAGGTCTTACTGCTTATTTCTTAGAATTGCCTTTCCCAGTCCCATAAACACTTCTAACCTTTTGGACACACATGAGAAGACGCTGCTAGATAGACAAGTAGTCTCTTGGATGAATTGCTCTCTTCCTCCTCCTCTACCATATGAGTACTCCAAGGACACGCTCCTCAGATGAATTCCTAGTTCAGTTTGCTCTTTGGACTTCTGTGTAAAGGCTTAAGAACAGTTTTGGAGGCTTTCTTGGATTTTGATGGATGGGCAACTGAATGGACCGAGACCAACTGATGAAAGAATAATTATTATATGCTAATGGTATTATGAGGTTTTCCTTTCCAGGCCTTCTAAGAATGGGGTTGGTAAGAAGTGAGGGAGGAGGAACTGGAGGTTAAGGTACTGAAATTCTGTCAAATATAACAAAAAACTCTCCAGGCTAGTGGGTTGCAATGGAGTGTGTGTTGAACCTCAACACATTAACCAAGATGTTTCACTTCACTTTTAAATCTGAGCTATACTAATTTAAAACAGAGTTAAATGTGGGTTTTTTGTTATTAAAAACAACATATTAATCAGAGTTCATAATAATTGATATTAATAATAATTAATTATTGATAATTATGAACTATGGGAGATATGTTTCTTTTCTATATTTGAAAACACCACCTGAAATGTCAGTTTAAGTTTCTAAGCATAAGAAGGTTTTACCATGGATATTTAATCAGTCTTAGTAATTCAGTAGAGCCATACATGGTTTTAAAAGCTGTATGTATGTTTAAAAGTAATTAAACTTGATTATTTATCTACCTAGACTTACATTGCAGTATATTGGTTTTCTTTTTAATCTGATCCAAACGTGAGGATTAAATCAGACTCTGCTGATCATTACACTGTGATTTCCTGTCTCAGGCCACTGTTAAAATGTTCATGATTAATAAAATGGGAACTCATCTGAAGAGTAATATATGAGCTTCCTTTCTGTAGAATATTTATTGTTAAACAGGAGGAAAGAGGCTATTTCAAGAGATATAGCACCCACCCATATCTATTTCCTATCCTCATCCACATACCAGAAAAATTATAGCAGCTTGAAAGCTGACCTGATTATGTTCTTGCCCTTGGAAGGGTGACCCACACTAGTTTTAAAAAGTAACAAAGTGAAGAAAATCAAACATATATAACATTAAGTTCATTTAATTTGGTTAACCAATACATTTCAA